>NW_022900949.1:64226514-64286099 GCF_012274545.1 Fukomys damarensis | reverse complement strand
ACTCCTAAGTGAAATAAATAAGTCACACATGTGTAAATACCAAGTAGTTTCCCTGGTGTGAATATTCTGCAACAATGCATAAGATTCTAATAAGATTACTGACATTTAGAAATTTGAAGAAAGGAGCTAAAGGTGTAGGGAAGGTGTGATACGTAGGGGAAGAATAAAAAGGGAAAAGAAAAAAATGTGAGAGAATGAAAAGATGAAAATAAAGTGTAGATGGGGGGAGGGGAGGAGGGGGTGAAGGGAGGGCAGAGGTAAGGGGAAAAAAATGAGAATCAAGACTTGCCATGTAAAGGTACATGATCCCAACAATGAATGTAACTGTACTATATCCGTAAAATATACCAATAAACTCAATAAAATTAAAAAAAAAAACTAAATTGTCAAAAGAGCCAGGTGTTTTTTCTAGTGAATGGAAAAATTCTCTTCATTAATACAATGGTTTATCTCTTCATACCTCATATCAAAATTTGGAATAATATTTAAGAAAATGACATTTCTCAATGTTTCAGTGGTTCAGAATTCTTTTTGCAAATATTGTACATATTTTTAAAAGAACAAGCACGTAAAAGTCCTATTCAACTTGTAATTATTTAGTGACTCCCTGACAAAGGATCTACTTCAGATTCATACTGTCTCAATTATAATCTTAAATATTTGTATTTTAATTGTATATCATATTGTATTTTTCCAACATAATGCAGTTTATAAGAGTTCTTTATGAAAAAAATCCACAACACTGGATTCTTTTTAAATCAGCAATTCAAAATATCATGTTTCTCCAATTGTTTCATGGTTGCCATGGCTTTAAAAGAAATAGGAAAGTATTCAAAATCCCTTTTCTCGGTAGTGTATGACTTTCAAAACATCCAGCAGTGCTGCTATAGTGGAACCAAGGGCTCTCGTCTATCAGAATTTCACTATTACTGCCAGAGCACAAAGGAAATAAAAGTCATGTCCAATTTTATCTGCAGAATCTTATCTGCAACAGGACAACTACTGAATATTTATGGAAAGAAAGTATAGGAAATTTGGAAAACGATCACTCTGGGACTGACTTCAGAATTCATGTTTTCACCAATTTGTCTGTTTTAAAATTACAAGGTACAATGCACACATATTTGCTTCGGGAAGACTATTTTGACTGCTCTCTTCCTTGAATCTCACTGTAGCATAACTCCTATATCATTTGGTGCAAACCGTCACCCCTGATGGGTTCCCTAAGGCAGAACACCATGTGGTGCCTATGTTTGTACTGTCACTGGCTGATCAGTGCTGGCACCAGAGTGGAAGAAAATGTGTGTGTGCATGCGTGTGTGCATGCGTGCGTGTGATAAATCAATTCCAAGCTTAATTCCTGAAGGACAGCAAACTGATGAGAAAGAGGACAAGATTACCTTTCAAGAAAAATATATATATTCAATTTCCTTAGGTGTACTCCTTGACTCTCTGTGCTCTTACAACCATTTTCAGTTTCTTCAATAGACTGACACTTTTCTATTAAAGCTCTCTTAAAGATAGAGAAAAATGAACAAAGATTCCCTGACAGTGGAAGCTTTTTCTGAAAGGATTTTCATAATAGAAATATTTTTATGCTGTGTATTTTTAAATACTAGGAAGTTTCTATCCTACTGTCCATGTTTATTTTATTATAAACATTATATATAGCATAATACATCGATGTATATTTATTTTATTATAAATATGCCTTTTCCCCCAAATCTTTAGTTATAGTAGACAATCTAGGCAATTCATTGTATTTATCTTATGAATGCCTATATTTTCTCACTCTGGAAAACATGTCACTAAAACACATCTCTGCAGCAACAGGCCATTTGAAGAAACAAAGCCATTTTCAACAGTGAATGGCTGGAATACATTCCTACATAACAAGTTTACAATCTTAGGCTTTTTCTGAGTTTGAATTGGTTCTGAAATATGATTTATAAAATATGATTTTTGAAATATTAAATATGATTCAAAATTAAATGAAATATCATTTTAAAATAAAATGAAAATGAGTTTTAATACATAAATTTAGGTTATATTTATTGATCAAGCAATCAGTATGAGGCGATTCTCTCATTTGGAGGACATAGTATTAGAAATGCAACAAAGCAGAGAGAAAAACGTCAGTATTCCTTTTATTTGTATTTATTGCATGATTCATTTGCTCTTTGCCCATTGATTGTTCACATCACCACGCATCCAAGGAGTTTCTGACTCACTGGGGAACACAAGCAAGAAGATGGCTCAGCACAGTGTAAGAGTGGAGTAGCCGACCTGGGAGTGGAGGGTGGAGCAGGAGGATGGACGTAGGGGTATTTGCATGCAGACGATTGGAGCAGAGCGATTCGAGTTGGGCATAAAAAATCACCAACAAATCTTCTAGTGAAGGTCTGCCGCACTTGTTTATTGCAGCAAATAAAAGGCAAGAGGTGAGAAGTATCTTTCCTATGTATGTGGTTCTGATATTGTTAAAACACGGAACGCGGGGGAGCTAGAGAAGCCCACGGCAGAGCAGTCAAGGGCAAGGAAAGCAGCAGCAGTTTGGCGACTTTATCTCAAATTTGTGTATTTGATCTGCAGAGGTAGAGGGCTTGGGTGAAAGAAATCAAAAGTAAAAAATACCCATGTATTGGTACAACCTGTAATGTTTCACGACTTTGAAATAAGTCAGCAGTTCATTAATAGTTAATAGACGTCATCCCTTACAGATGCCGTTGCTATGCCCAGTCTTACTATTCTTTGTGATGTTCAGGGACAACATGAGTAGTCTGTCCTGGGTTCTTCCAGGGCAAGCTTCGGGGAAATACCATTGGTTCTTTTTAGGGAAGAAAGGAAACTTGTGACATCCAAAGGTAAATAGAAGTGAGGTAGGTGACTTAAATTACAAGAGCACATATTACACAATTTTTAGACAGTTAAATAAGAGTTTTTATATGTCTTGGTAAATGGGTAATGCTTTTATTTATATTTGGCAAATGATCAAGTTAGCAGTTTATGTGTTTTACATGATTTTTTGGCCAATAAGTCTGGTTTTTAATCTGTATATATTAATAACTTTATATGGTCTTACAAGTAAATGAATCTGACACCTTAAAAATAAAAGAGGGGAGGAGGGAAGGGGAAAGAGTAAAATTTATCAATTTCCTACAATGAATGTAGTCATTATATACTTTAAATATGTACTAATAAAAGTTTAAAAAGTACAAATAAAAAAATTAGCAGGCAACATTGTTTTCCAGTTAGTAAGCAACAGAGACCATACATGAATTAAATATTTCTCTCTTGCTCCTTCACTGAAATTGTCCTTTCTGAGGCAAGTTGGCTGTCACTCAGGGATCCTCTAGCCTGCAGGGAATGTCTACCCTGGATTTATTTCAATAAGTATTTGTTTTATACACTTGCTGAGTTTCAGTCCAGGCATAAGTTTGTGAAGTAGGAAGAAAACACTGGTGAATTTGGAAAATATTCAGTCACTCTCTCTAAAAGCACTAGAACTTGCAGAGAGGACAGTTATACAAAGTAAAGGGATAAACAAATTTATCCTTTGATAAATCAGTAATGTATTAAAGAAAATTCACCTTTAAAATTTTTGCTATTATTCAAAATAAGTAGGGCTAAAAGCCTCACTTAGCAAAGCATTAAAGAATAGAATTTCTGGGCATGGTGGTGTAATCCTAGCACTCGTGAGGTTAAGGCAGTAGATTCACCATGAATACAAGGCCAGACTGAACTACATGGTGAGAATTTGTCTCAAAAACAAAACAGAATGAAAAAGAAAAAACACACAAAAAACCCCCAAAATGGATTTATTTTAATTTTTTGGTGGCGTTCCAATCTAAGTCTTCTTCTTTATTTCACACTTACAGGATGAATATTCTATATTTTCATTTATATGAACACACATTTACAGTTTGATATTTCTGTGAAAAACTAATATTTTATTCTCGAGTTAATGTGATTCCTGCAAATACAAAAAAGTGTTACAATTATTGTGCTGCAACCACCGAGAAATTGTTTTTTTCCATTAATTTTTCAGGGCTTGTTTTTGCAGGCTTTGTAACCACTGACTTCAAGGACAATGACTCCAAGGGCAGTGAGTTACCTTGGAGTCTGAATGAATTTAGCAATCTCAACCCAATAGGCATTGTGGTTCTCAAGGGCTCAGTCTTGAAAATTTCACTGTTTACCTAGCAACCAGTTGAAAAAATAAGAACTGCATGATATATATTTTTATTTATGAATTTAATATTAATTAAAATCTAGTGATGAATGATTTTTTTCTTAGTCTCTAATCCTTTTCCCAAATGGCCCCATATCTATCCAATCCACTGTCATGAGATAAACTATAATCATTAATTCTAGATTCAACTGGTGAGAGAGATCATGGTAATTGCTATTCACTTGTAGTTTTGTTATTATAAATATACAACTTTGAAACATTTATGAAACTATTTTTTAAGGAAAATTAGATATATTCATTTAGCCATTTATTTTTGGAATTCAAGAGGGAAAGCCTATTGGAAAACAAACTTATCTACTTGCTTGGTTCCTGATAAACTTCCTTAGCAATTCATTCAGCTCATGGCAGAATTCGGGCAGTCTGATAATAGGCCATCTTCTTGTTTTTAGCTGTGACTTTGCTGCTGCTCTCCCAGATCTCCCCCAAGGTTTAAATAGAACTTGGATAATGGAGTACTAGGCTTGAAAGCTTCCTCAGAAATTATTTGGATAACCACTGTGCTGGCAAATGTGTCTGTGTATTTCTAACGCACTAAATCCAATACTTGGGGACTCCAAATGAAAATGCCCTTTCCTGGTCCTGGCTGAGACTGTCTCTGATGAAAGCTCACTCTACAGGGGTATTATATTGAACGCTAGGTAACAATGCTTTTTACCAAATAAATCTATGCCCTCAATTCATGCTTTCATTTTCTTTTAAAATTTAGGGTTCCTAAGCAAAGAATATAAAACTCTGATGCCTTATGACAATTAGGGTATGATTTTAAAAAAAAACTATTTGTTCCTACTCGGATAATTTTGAAAGAAACATAGAAACAAAATATAGCATTGGCCAACTAATTTTTTATTTAATGTTGAGATTGACTAAAGGAAGCATAGGTTAACATGAAACAGGCAACTTGATGTGGCTAGGAAACTGGTATGTTCACCAAAGAAGGGTATTAATATGTTTTAGCATTTTCAGGTAAATTTTCCCACAGAAATTTAGATTTAATTTTATAGTCCAATGCAAAAGATAAATAAAATGCAAAGGAAAGATAACTTCTTATTTCCCTGAGAAAAATGAAATATTTTTCATCAACAAAACATGATATCCTTTTTCTTAATTTACCAACTTGAGGAAAAAGATATTTCCCCCAAAGTCTATATGGCTCACATTAATAGCTATGGAAGGAGAATTTAAATAAGTCAGAGAAATTTTTTTTAGAAATTATTTCCTTGGGGGCAGGTGCTAGGGATGAAATTCAGGGCCTTCACACTGAGCTATATCCGCAGTACTTTTTAAATTATTTATTTTGAGACAGGGTCTTGATAATTTGGTAAATTGCCCATGCCATGCTCGAAGTGAGTTCTGCCTGTCTCTGGAATGAACAATTTATGGTCAATGAGCAAATTAATAAGCAAATAAGCCAACATTTCTGATAAGGATTTGGAAAGCCTATTAACCAAAAGCTTCAAGGAAATTTCAGTATTTTTTAATGTGCTACCTGAATGTAACACAGTATGTGTGTGTATATATATATATAATATTATATACAGGTCCTTGTGTTGTAGGCAGGAGGCAGAACCACTGAGCTAAGTCCCCAGCTCCATACACTATAATATTTTTAAAGCCAATTACAGTGAAACAGTCTAAATTCCGGAAGAGATGATGTGCTTAGCCTGTAGGAGATTGCATTCTGCACATTGGCTTTCACACTAAACGAGAGCTCAGATCGAGCCACCTTACTCAATTAAGAGGAAAATAATCCCAATGGTTAGGAAAGTAGTGCGGCTGTGGGCCCGCCTCCATCTCCCTCTGCTTTTCCGCTCTGTTTTCCCGCCCTATTCCTGAAGTGAGATGTTTGACAGTGAGCTCTATAAGAAAAATATAGTCCATATTCTTTCAACAAATTCTGTTTAATGTTGTATCAGTTAGCGTTCCTAGCAGGAAAGAGACAACAAACTACAAAAAACCAACTGAGAGAGCGTTAACAGTCTTTGCAAACCAAAGGAACCTTTACAAAGTGGGTAGGTCTGAGGGAACCAATTAGAAGCAGTGAAACATTTAGGTGCTGGGGAAGCCTTTACCATTTTGAGGCCTAAAAGACAAGGAAAGGTAAAAATTACGGGAATTCATTGAAAATTGTAGCCGTGAAGCTACGATGAAGCGGAGGCCTTAGGCAGGGGAAGAAAGCCACTGCCAAAACTTGGAAAACTTGATCCTTCCGCCCTTACAGCCTGTGCCATTCAGATTCAATGCTTGCATAAATTCTAAAAGCTTTTCTCAACTTCTTAAGTCTAAGATTACGTTAGTTTTCAAGCCTACTTCTGACATTCTTGTGAAGCAGCTTTATTTTCCCTTTGATACTTTGACTCTCCGTTCTTGATTAGCTGCGTGATTTTGATATGCGTGATTTTATTTTATTTTTAATCAAATTGATAATATTTATTTACAGAGAAGCAAGATTCATAGCACTAGACATATAGTCTCTAGAACCAGGCTGCCTTTATTTTATATGGCCCGTGCCACTCTCAGATTCTATGCTTAAATTCTAAAGGTTTCTTTTTTTTCAACTTAACTCTAATGTTATTTTAATTTTCAAGCCCACTTCTTACATTCTTTATAAGAAGAATTCTCACCTGCTTTGTAAACAAGGAAAAATTAGTTTACCTCTTAAACTCACTCCTGAAATTCTGTTTCTATGAGTTCAGTCTTTGTCAACTTTCACTAAACTGCTACATGGTGTTCTTTCCTCTTCACTGGTCCTTGACATTTATACCAGAGTGACATCCAAACAGAGAAATTGGACCACATCATTCCACTGGTTAATTTCTTAATATTTTTATGGATGCCCTGGAGCCTCAGGAGAAGAAAATGTGACATCATACATGTTCTTTCAGAAAAAGAATCTTATATGCCATGCAGCTCTATTTCTCTCTGTATTTTCTCTTTCTTTCTTTTATTGAGTTTATTGGTACATTCTAGGTATGCAATACAATTACATTCATTATTGGGATCTCGTACCTTTACATGACAGGTCTTGGTTCTTATTTTTTCCCCTTGTCCCTGCCCTCCCTTCACACCCTCCTCCCCTCCCCATTTACAAACACCTTATTTCCATTTTTTCATTTTGTCATGTTTTTTTTCTTTTCCCTTATTACCTTTCCCCTACCCTTCCCAGGAAAGATAGCTTCTGTAATAAATGGTGTTGGAAAAACTGAATCTCAACCTTCCAAAGATTAAAACTAGACCCTTATCTTTCACCATGCACTAAAGTAAAATCCAAGTGGATTAAAGATCTAAATATTAAAACAGAAACACTGAACTTGCTGGAAGGTAAGTTAGGCAGAACTCTTGAAGACACTGACATAGGAAAAGGCTTTATGAAGAAATCCTCAGTAGCATGGGAACTAGCAGAAAGAATCAACAACTGGGATCTCATCAATTTAAAAAGCTTCTGCAGTGTAAAAGAAACCATCAACAGAACTAAGAGACCAACTCCCTGTATTTTCAATATCATCTCAGCCTCTACTCCTCATTACTCCATGCCTTTTCTTCTCTCTCCTAGTCTGCCCTCTTTCCTGAATGATTCATGCTCATCTTTCATGGCCTAGGTCAAGTAACTCTGAGATCTGATGATGAAGAGAGTTTTTCCTTACCTGCACTGCTGTCACAATTTCGGCATACATGCAGGACGTGAGTTGTTATACGTTATCATGATTAGCTTTTCCCCCTCACTCTCAATTCCTCAGTGGAAAGAAATTCATCTCATTTCTGGACTGCCCCTACCTTGGAACATAATAAGACCTCAGTCTTTCTTGAGTACATGCCCAAGCAAAACTATTTGTAAAATTATACAAATTTAGTCTACTATATTCAATGTTTTTCTTCATCAAAAAATATGGATGAGTGGAATTTGACTTTTGTTGCCAATTCAAATGAATACAGAAGTTGAATACGAAAAAGAATAAAAAGGTCAAGGTAAAAACAAAACAAAGAAAAACATGCAGTATTGCAATAAACCAAAATTAAGAATTTCCTTTGGGGATAATTTTATTTATACATTTTAAAACTGCTTTAAAATATTTTTTGTTGAATTATTCCAGACTACATTTAATTTTATATTTTTAATTTAAAATGTTAAGAATGTAAGATTTGGTAAACTCAGAGCAAGAACAGGGACAGATATAACTATAACCTTTTCTATCCAGCGACTACTGTACCACCCTCTAGTTTGCTAAGATTAACGTGGATTTTCAAAAATACATTAACAAAAATCTGTCTCTAATAGCCTGGCTGTCCAATCTGATAAAAAGGGAGCAGGAAATGCCGTGCATCTGATTTTCAATAGCATTTGTAATTTACTTTGCACTTTCCATGCACATCAACAAATAGAAAAGTCTGAAACTATGATTCTCGGCTAGTTTACACACCCATCGTCTCAGCTGCACTTAAAGCAAGCTCAAGAAATGCCATACAATTTTTTCAAAATATAAACTAGAAATCACGTTTATATTAAAAGTACAGATCACTGTTAAGTTACTGTGTGGAGGATTGCAAAATGTAAGAGTGCTTAGAAATCCCAAAAATTGGATTACCTAAGAAAGTGCAATCATATGAAATAAACTGGATAATAGATTGAGAGTCCAATAGCATCTTGGATATAGTTAATGACAGAACACTCTGCTATAGTAGTAAAACAAAATAAATATTTATTTGATATTGGCTCAGTGCCTGCCACTATCCCAATGTCTTATGGCATCAAATCTTCGTAACAACCTTCCCAGTAAACACCACTGCTGCTCACTGAGATGAGCGCACTGGACATCAGCGAGGTAAACTATCATCCTGATGCCTGACTAGTAGGTGTTCTGTAGTCATCGTAACAAAGAAAAACACTTTCCTTCATTTCTAAATGTTTCCTAGGGCACAGAAGCACAGTGACAGGAGAATGTTGTTCCAGCACTAGATAGGACCTGACGAAGCACTTATAAATCTAAATAAATGAGATCTGTCTCACTCTTGCTATGTTTACGGAGCAGAGCTATTCTGGATAACGCATCCCAGGGTTCTCAATGCTTAACTACAAAATTTTATTTAACCTTCTAAGAATGAAGTTTACCAGTCACAATGAATCCCCAAAATTTAAAAATATTGTAGGGCTGAAAATCTTTAGAATATACATTTCTTTTGTACGAAATTATCTTGTTTTCTATATTTATAAAGGATTTGTTAACTTTGATACATTAAAGTAGAAATTATGCAGTGTGTTTAAAATTATTGTTTTAAATATTCGGAAATATTATTCCCAGGTATACTTTTCTTCTGTGACCCTGCACAAAGTAAATTGTGCTTTTGGCCAATTTAACTGTGAATGTGACTCAGATCCTCCTTCTGCTATATGAAAGTTCTTAATCCACATCTCATCAAGTAACAGCAGAATAGTTGCCAAAAGCACACCTCTGAAACCAGACAGTCTTCATTTAGATATTGTTCAATCTTTGTAATTGACTTTCTTTTTTTAAAATTTTTTAAAATTGAGTTTATTGGTACATTTTAGGGATACAGTTCAGTTTCATTCATTTTTGGGATCTTGTACCTCTACATGACAGGTCTTGGTCCTCATTTTTTCCCCTTGTCCCTGCCCTCCCTTCACCCCCTCCTCCTCTCCCCATTTGCAAACACTTTATTTCCATCTTTTCATTTTCTCATATTTTTTCTTTTCCATTATTACCTTTCCCCTACCCTTCCCACTTTCCCTATACCTTTAGACCTTTTCTTCCCATTTCACATTGTCAGTTATCTCATTAGGATCTTATGTACTATTACAGTGTATTCACACCAGAGAAACTAGTCGATATTTACACGTGTGTGACTTATAACTGACTTTCTATATCTGAAGCTGCAAGGAGAATTTTAGAATGGCATCAAAGAATTGCTGTCAGGAATGAGAACCAGGGCTGACATTTGAGGCTTGTTCTTTGTCGTTACTCTTGATACTTGAGGTGGCTTTGGAGTATGTCAGCAGGACAGAATGTTTTCCAGAACGGCCTTCCTTGTGTAACGTGGGTTAGGGCTGACATGTGCATGCTTACCAGAAGAGGAAAGTGAAGCAAGCAGTGGTCCTGTTTTGGGTCAGACACTATTGCAACTCACATGTGTTTCTGGGCCCCGTCTGCTCCCTTGTTGGAGCAGGCCAGCAGCCTGGCTAGCAGCGTCTCTAACTCCCAGGCTAGGCTTACATTTAGCTGTAAGGAAATGAAAATTTGTGCTTCTCTTGGTGAACTCATCTTTGAAGTTGGAATTTGGAATATCTTTCAAATGTTCATTGGCCATTGACATATGATCAGTACTATTTGTATGTGTCCAATTTCCTATTAGACTGTTCTTTTTCTATTGCTTTGTATGTTATACATGAAGGATATCAGAATTTTGTAGTATAGTAAGATGTACTATTTTTGTTTTAACTTTACATATGCTTTTGCATATAGTTTTTAAAAATTTTGTAATTAAATTTTCCAAATTATTTTACTTTATAAGTTCTAGCATTAATACTGTGCCTTCTTCCACCAAGGAATAAAGAAATACTTATATTTTTTAAGGTAAAGAAAATTTATCACCCAGTATTTAAAATGTAATTTATGACCAGGCACTGTTATTACTTGGATAAAAAGTTTAAATATTTTGATTAATGTATGTATTATTAGACAGACTTATCTCATAGATACACATATTTCTCTAAATAATAGATAAAAACTACACAAGTGTTTGCAAACTTTACAAAAGTAGAATAGCAAGTTTAGTAATCAGTAGTAAAACTGAAAAACAAATTTATCTTTTGTCTTTTATGTAGTCAGATTTGAAAGGATATTAAAAAATCACCTAATCTAACTTCTTAATCAAAAAGAAAATTTATATCCAAGCTCCATAGCCAAGCCACCTATAATAAAAGACAGATTAACAAAAGAAAATAATAGATATTTAATACAAATTTTACATGACACAGAAGCATTCAGAAATGAAGCCTAAAAGACAAAAGGGAATGTGTGTATTTTTATGCCGGACATGATGGAGACCTAGATAGTCATGGAGAAATGTAATCAGATAGAGTGGGCTTGATTTAATGGTAATCAGCTGGGATTGATTCAGCACGGTCCATTGGTTCAGATACGTTTTCATGGCCCTGACTCCTCAGAGTTAAGAATATTTATTTCTTCTGATTACAAGGAGGTGTTCTCCTGCAAGACGAATGTAGGGCCCACATTAGAGGAAGGCCAGAGAATTGTTTTATAGCTACTTTACGGAAGAAAGGCAAGGATGGGAGGCCAGGGGGACATTTCTGCTTCTGCAGATAGTTTCAATTCCAAGGTGCCACTCATTGAAGTAATGTGTTTGGAATCCCATCATGTGACACCTCATTTTAAATTTTATTTGTAAGAAATTGTTCTGTAATTTCTTAATTGGTTGTAGTTTTACTGTCTGAAGCCTTACAAGAAATGTTTAATATTGGCTCTGCTAATATTTTCTGTTTAGCAGTTTTGAAGACAGTTTTTTTGTGGTCTTCATTCATACCTTTTCTTGTTCTTTTGAAAATCACTTTGTTGATTTATTCAACAGATATTTATCAAGTACCTAATATATACCAATGTTCTAGGTCTTGAGTATATTATGATGAAAAATATAAACCTTACTTTCACAGAACTTGCATTCAAATAAAAGAGTTCCTCATATTACATAGCTTTTATTACCCTGTCCAGATTCATACTTTGATCACTTTCCTTTTTAAATGTTTTTACCTACAATAAACATGTGATAGATACATGATCTGACCAGTATACCTGTGGTTTGCTCTTTGTTCATTTATAAACATTTTCCATCGAAAGCAATTACATTTCAGCAAGTAAGTAAACTTCAAATGCAGTATTGAAATGGGTTTAAATTTTAAGGTACAGCATGAAAAAAAATGCCTGATTATATTCATGTTATATCAGCAGCTTGCTTAGGAAAAGAATTTGAAATCAGGGAAGTGGTTAACTAGGAGAAATTTTAGAATACTTTTTAGCAAACCAGTACAGGACCTCTACCTTTCGGAGTGCAAAGAGGATACTGTTGATCCTGGAGGGTACTTGTCATTTACAAATATGAGAAAATGAAGAAATGGAAATGAAGTGTTTGTAAAGGGGGAGGGAGGAGGGGTGAAGGGAGGGCTGGGACAAGGGGAAAAATGAGAACCAAGACCTGTCATGTGAAGGTACAAGATCCCAGTAGTGGATGTAACTGTACTGTATACCTAGAATGTACCAATAAACTCAATGAGAGAAAAAAATGTCTTCTTTCTTTAAAACTGATCTCTTTCTTGTCTCTGCCCTATTCTCCATTTATTCAGCACCATAGCCTTTGGATTAGAATAACACACAGAATGGGGGTTATTGCTTTATCTGTTTAAGGTTAAATGATAATAAGAAATTATGACATATGGTTTAGATCATCACTGACAGGTGTGAATGCTTATTGATAGATAAACAGTGAGGTAGTTATAGAAAGAATGAAACTCCCCATTTCACATTCCTACTAGGATTGCAATTAGATATAGAATTGCCCAATTTTTCTTACACTTTCTTTCACCATTTACAGTACAAGAAGTAAATTTTGAAAGTTGTTGTGTTAGAAAGAGTTAAAATGAGAGGCTACTGGGTAAGAGCCTGCTTGCCTGCTGTCCCTCTCTGAAGAAGAAAATAGAGGGCAGTTAACTGTAATTGGCATTTCACTGATTTAGGCAATAGTCTTTTGTAATAAGAAACTTCCCTGGGAAACAAATGAAATCGCTCCCACTTCCACACAGGTTCATGAAATGCTGATGGGATCTGCTCAGGTTTCTATGGAGGTGCTGCATAATAGAATAGCCACTGTTTAGTATTCAATCAAGAGGTTGTTTTTCACCTCTTGAGTCAATACCTCCTTTAAATTTCTATGAAGTAGGTAAAAGATATTTTCTCTATAAAGCTGAATAGGTAGAGGGTTTGTTTCTCTATTCAGTTATATAAATGACCATGCTGCACATTATATATTTTGGTTGCCAAAGCAGGTTAAGCTATTCTGAAACCATTGAAGTTTCTTTTGCAGGAAATAAAATGGCATATTCTTTTCTTGAAAGATCATTAGTAATGTTTTATAAAACATGTTAAAACATGTTTTATATATAAAATATGTTTTAAAATAGAAGAGTAAGATGGTCATTTTCTTTTCCTTTTGTGGTAAAATTATGGTGTTCAACTACTGGCATAATGGACATTCTAGTCTTAATGTTTATAAAGAACACTGTAAAAGATATCCATTTCATTCATCAATCATTCACTCAGTTTAAAATTGCTTATTAAACGTGTGCGTTTCTAAGACAGTATGAGGAACTATGATTTAGTGGAATGTTCAAACTGGAGGTAAACAGGAGAGAGCAGAAAAATTGTGCAAGATTGGGAGATGCGCAAGCAGCAGATGGAGTGGTTAAGGTCTGGGCTAGCGGCTAAGTGGGCCAGATCGTAAAGGTGATGAGCTACGAATTACCGCTTCCACCCTAGGGCAGTGGGACTCTCTTAAAAGGCTTAAGTGGGAGAATGATATGATGAGATTTGTATTTTAGAAAGATTACTTGGGGCTGCCATCCAGAAAATAGATTGCAAAGAAGCTGTTAAGTACAGAGACTAGTTAGGAAGCTGTTTTAATAATTCAAGTAAAGGTGATGGTATCCGGAGTAGGGAAAGGCAGCTTGTAGACAGGCTTTCATTTGAGAATTATATGAACGGGATGGAAGGTAGAGAATCAAAAATTCTTAGGAGAATAACATTGAAGAGATGAACTGAAGCGAAAAACGCTCAAAAAATAATAGTACAGGTGGTCAAAGGGGGAGGAATAAAACTAGGACACTGTTTTGGGGGAGTGCAACCAACAAAATGTTGCATTATATTACTTATATGTCTGGAAAGAAAGATGCTTTGGTATTTCTTGGTTGAAAATAAAGCAGTGGCTGACTTTTTAAAACAAGAAAGCCAAAAGCATAGCATCCAATAAAGCTATCACTTCTATATGGTTGATTGTCAACAGGTGATAGTAATTTTGGGAAAGGAAGAGAAAATGTCCTTAATATGAGGTTCTAGCAGAAGATTCTTGGGGTTTGCTATCTCATGGAATGGATAGTAAAGCTGATCTATCAGCATCGTGTTGCTATTTAGGGTGCGCAGTGATGGTAAATGTAGATCGTGGGATAACATCAAAGACTGTGCAATTAATTACCACCTACAGTCATCTTCATTAAAACATTTAGGCTCAGTTTTAACAGTATATCATAGTGTGTTTAGGAAGGAGGCTTCTGAACTCCATCAGTTGTTTTCATCAGCCCCCCACAAAAACAAAAAGAAAGAGAGAGGGACAGAGAAATACGGTTGCGCTCTCTGCAGTCATAAAAGCCATCAGCACCACTGCTCTCCCAAATGCTGTTTTAAGGCAGCTGCAGCAAAATGTGAAAAAGAACTGCATTTCATGCAGACCCGTATTTCAAAGAAAACATTTTCTTTGTTATTTGGCTAATAGGGCCTAATGAATAAATGTGATTTTTACTGTCACCATCTCAGTTCAGGGTGGCTGAATTTCTGATATCAGAATGTCAGCCTAGTCCGTTTCTTGGATGAAAGTGCTTCCGAGATTGGCTATGATCTCTTCTAACTATGTCTTCCTCCTCTTGTTAGACCAGAAGCCATCATGGGTCCCAATCCCACATTCTCATCTAAACCCAATAATCTCCCTAACATCTCACCTTCTAACACCATCCAGATGGAGGAGGGTTAGGGTTACAGTCCATAGCAGTCACTATAACAAGAAATTCTTACAACAATTCTATGAAGATAGTCTTTGCAGTGTCACCAGTTGACCAATAAAGGACCAAATACACCAAAGTGCTTCCGTTTATACAGGTAAATAGCTGCTCCTCCAATGTAAGCTTTGGATACTCTAGTTCTGGGTAATTTGACCTTTTCAGTAGTTCCAAAATGTCTATTGGTCTTTTGAATCCAGAATCCTATCTATTTACAAAGCTTAATCTGGAAGAGCTCCTGTATCTCTTTTAGAGGATCCATTTTGCTTTCTCATGATTTCTGTGCTTCCACAAACTTATTTTAAATTGTGCACAGACCACTGGGCTCCCTCTGTTTAGATGAACTGAGCTTCTTGCAGAGAATAAGAGAAAAGAAAAAACTCGATATAATGATGAATATTTTTACAGAATAATTTATGTTTATTACATGCAGTTCAATGTTGTCTGTAAACTGTTTGAAAAATGCATTGCTGCCATCACTTTTTTTTTTTTTCATTTTTGTGGTGCTAGAGATGGAAGACAGGGCCATGAATGTATAGGGTGCTTCTCTACCACTGATTAACATCCCTAGCCTCAGCCACAGCTTTTTAAGCTTTTCATTTTAAAATAATTTTAGGCTAGCAGGAGAGTTGCAAAAATAGATGAGGAAGTTCCTGTGTTCATCTACCTTTCCCTAATGTTGACATCTTGTGTAACAAGATTAAGTATGTTATCTTGTTATATCCTTACACAGCACATCCATCAACACCAGGAAATTAACATCGCTGCGTCACAATTAAATGAATTAAAGACTTTAGTTTTCACCAGCTTTATCCGTTTGTCCATCCTTCTGTGTGCCATAATCCAATCCAGTGTCACATAGTGTACTTAGCTGTTAGGCCTCCTCTATTTCTTCCAATTGTTAATGATTTCCTAGTCTTTCCTCAGTTTGACATACTGATTAGTACTGGTGAGTTATTTTGCAGAATATTACTTATTTTGAGAGTTTCTGATGTCATCTCATGGTTAAATTCGTGCTGCATACTTTTAGCAAGAATGCCATAGAAGTTACATTGTACCCTGCTCAGTGAATTATATCAAGGAATGCATATGTCGCTATGTTTTATTACTGGTGATTTTGACCTTGATTGCTTAGATAAGGTGGCATCTGCCAGATGTTTCCATCATAGAGCTATTAATAAATATCCTTGGTGAGAAAGACCTTGAGATTATGCAAATAAAGCATTTCTCCAGCAACTTTCATTTATTAATTTTAGTATCCACTGAGGTCTGGTCGAAAACAATCATTACTCATGGTCATTTTGCCTTCCTGTCATTCCTTCTACATGTGTTAACTAGAATTTCGTATGGAAGCGGTGGCCTTTTCCCTGGTTGATTGATTTAGTTATTTATATTTATCAATATGAAATCATGGGTATTCATTTTGTTGTGTGTTAAAATCCAATATCAATGCTATCTATTTTATTGTCAAAGTGTTCCAGATTTGGTCTTTGGGAGCTCTTCCAGGTTGGTCTCTGTGACCTTTCGATACGGCCCCCGCCCTTCTGAGGCTCTCTTACTCCTGAAGTCATGATATACAGCCCTTCAGGTTCCCCTTATGTTTTCCCTACTTCTTTCTGGAATCAACTCCTTTTCTAGAGAGGCTTAGTTCCTTCTTTGAAGAGTGATATTTACAAACCAAAAGCAGGGTGGTAGGGATGTGTCATTGTTTCTAGACACTCTTAGTATCCAAATCTTGGAAATAAATGTATGTAAACTAATTCATTCATATACATCACCTATATTTGTTTCTGTGTCTATTACACAAAAACTACTACAAGTTAATACTGATATCTTCTTCCAAGGTTTACATTTGAGTTGATCATGTAAGCTATTATGATCAAAACTCAAAAAATAAAGATTTCACGATGGCCAGTTCAAAGCAGACTAGGGTCCCCATAAAGAATATATGTTTTGTTTCTAGATTTTCTAGAAACCAGTTATATTACGTTTATCTCTCCTTTTCTGTCAACTGAACTGTATATATAAGAAGTGGAACCAAAACACAAACTACAGTGCTTCAGATACCAGGCATGAGAAATAATGAGGCAGTGGTACTAGAAAAAATAACGCATTGAACTCATCAAGTCTATCCAATGTACTATGCCTATCTCATGTAGTTAATCAGCTAGTTGGACAGAATTAATATAAATCTTGATTCTGTCTCCTTCTTTCTTATCCATGTTTCTCTGTTTTTCTTCATCCCTTGCTCCTTCTCTGCATCCAGTCTTTTCCCTTCAAAACTCTTCCCTACCTGTGGCCAGAGAAATCTATCAGAAGTGAAAATTGGGTTCTGTTTTCAATTTATCCTCAAACTTTTTAATGGCATTTTTTTGTCTCCCAAGAAATACGATCTAAGAACTTGCCCATAGCAAACATGATCCTCCATGGTCTGATTCTTTCCTTTCCATGTGTCAATGTCTTATTTTCTAAGCCTCCTTTATGTAAAAGGATCACTTCAGGTCACCTTCACTTCCTAACCATTCCTCTAACCAGTCTTTCTTCCAGCCTGGTGTTCTCTGGTGCTATTTCGCTATATTCAGATTGAGAAATTCTTGAGAATTTTCTTCTAGCTGTCTCACCTTCCAAGGACTGGTTTGGTGCCACACATCAATTTATCTTTTATGTGCTGGATACCTAATGCCTAGTCAGTTTAATGAACACTTCATGATTTTAATAAGTAGTTATTCTTTCTGTTACCACTTCATCATGTCTGATAGCCAATTTGCTCTAGCTTGTCTGATAGCTAGCTACTCTAGTTTGCTTTAAAATTTTTATTGCTTATTTAAAATTACTCTTGATAGGGTTTTAAGTGTTAAACCTGTAAACACTTTTTAGTCCTTGTCTTACTGGACCCTTAAAGAGCATCGTGTATTAGAGGTAATGCCTTATGTTTGCCCTGCGGAGGCTCAGGAGGGTGTTGTGTGAATGGTGGTCTTTGGTTGAGAGAACAGTGCTGAGAAACAAGACTAAAGAGGTAAATAAGAGCCATCTCTCACAGAAAACAGAAGTCCATGTTACGGAGATCATCTTCACCCTGCTATCCAGACGAGGAGCTGTATAAAAGATTTATGTAAAAAGGCTGAGTTTTAGGAACAATAATTTATGAACAAGAAATAACAGTGAAATTTGAACAAGATCGGAGGGCAAGTGAAAATTAAATAGGCCAAGGCTGAAAGGAAGGGAAATTGGGTTGCTGCATGATCCTGGAGTGAGATCATTGTATAGAGTAAAACAGCACAAACACAGAGAGAAGGGGACGAATTCAGTAGGGAGAATTGACAAGAATCAACACAACTGCAAAATGAGTCGAAGTGCGGAGATGAGAGATAAGGGAAGAATACATTTTTAGTTTCTTGTTCAGTGATCAAGAACTTACTAAAGATTAGCATATAGGAGGAGGAGTGACTTTAAAAGAAGATGTTCATTTCTATAGATGCTTGTGATACCTGTGGAACATCTCAGTGGTGCTACCTGATTGGCAGCTTCGTGTGTTTAAAACCTGAAACACAGGATGTAGTCTGGAGATTTAGATTTTGAAACCAGAAGCATGTTGAGGCGCAGGATGTCTGCAGTACTGGCAGGAAGAGAGCACCTTCTCTTCCCTTCCCCGTTTCTTCTCCCTGAAGAGAACCACTGTTCTATTCTACTCAGCTAGAAACACTGGAATCATGTTCAGCTGCACCCTCTCCTTTCCATCAGCAGCGCATTGCACACTGATCCATCTCCTGCTCTCATCCTGCGTATTTAAATCATCACAGCTTTAGCTCAGGCTCTTAAAATTTTGCTCATGGACATTTACTATCACTGTAGCTTATCTCTTCATCACCATCGATCTTCTGCATTTTGCACTCCCTGAATATGCATATTGCTTTCAATAAAAACTAAGAATTTTTGGAAAAGTACAAAGTTCTAAAGAAATATAAATTAATGCATCTTAAATGAGGTTGACATACCAATTCGGTTTTATAATAATTTGTACATGGGACTAAACAAAATATCAATATTTGCTCCTTTTGCACATACTGACATCTTGCATGGGTAAAGGGAAAACTGCTGCTCTAAGCAACCCTGGAAACATAAATAATTGCTATCCGACAGTGTCATACTGAAGGTGGTTCGGATAAAGGGATAAGAGCTGATGACCTGAGGCGAAGGGAAAAAAGGAATAAAGAGGGCTTAGAGCAATTTTTGTTTCACTCCCATTTCTGATATGATCTGACTGGTTAAAAGCCGTGAAATTGCAGTGATGGGAAACTAAATTTTGTCTTCCTTAGTTGAGAGCCAACTGCAAGATAGTGGGAATTTCTGTATATACCACTTGCCAGGCCCTGTAATAGCACAAGGAATAGCCCTTCATAACTGATAAAAGAGGTGATGGTTCAGAGACTGGATGAAGCAGCAAGTGTAGATTTTCCAGATATTTAATAGAATTAAAAAAAACAACAAAGAAATGAAAATAAAATTCAAAATGATCAAACAACCCTTTTGTGAGTTTGTTAAGAAACAAGACCAAGACAAAAAGTAAAATATCTCAGAATATTAAATATTTTGTGATTAAAATTTTTTAGTAAATTTGGAATTATTTTGCTATTGAAATACTCCTTTCATCTTGAGAAATGCCCAGATGAGACTTTTCTTTTCACACTATCAGACAGAGAACACTCTGAACATGGTAGAAGATATGCATTGAATTCAGTCTTTAAATGGCAACTTTGCTTAGAAATATGGTGGGTTTGAGGATGTTGAGACCAGTATGTCAAGGTAGTAGAGCACTGAATTTGGAATAAAGAAACAAGGTGTCAATAAAAGTAATGCTTGTTCATTCACTAATCAATATATATTTGTGAGAAATAAATATGCATCAGATACTGTTCTTGCTGGAAGGATATAAAAGGGAATAAAACAAAACCCCTATCTTCAGTAATTCTATACATACTCCAGACTGGGAGATGGACAATGAGCAAGTAATATCAGGTAGAAAGGATTTCAAGTAGTCATAGGTGTCACAATGAAAAAGTGAAGTAAAGTGTAGAGATGAAGAGTAAAATAGTAATTATTTTGGAAAGGAGCAGATATAATTCTTAGTGGGCTATCTACAACCATTTATAAGTCTCTTCAAAATTTTATCTGCATATGTGGAGGGCATATCATTTGTATCATTTATGACATTGTATATTACAATCTGTGTAAAATGAGATGCCTTCTAGTGTTCATCCTAAGACCTTGTAGTTATATTGCTTGACCTAAAAATAACTTAAAATAATATGAAGTTATTTATTGTATTTTGAAACAGTCTGATAAAGAACCTATGGAACTGTGTAGTCCAACTGCTACATGGAATATGTCATTAATTTTTATTCCCTTAAGCAGGAAAGAATTTAGGCATAGAAGTAAAATCTAATGTACCCACAGGGGTGGGGGTTAAAGGCCTGAGATGGGAAAGGTTATTATTTCCATACTGGCTACTTCAGGATGAGGGGAGGCTTAGCAGAGTCTTGACTTTGACATTCATGTTCAGCTTGGTTGTATTTTACAACATTTAACATTTACAATCATTTAGTAGCTATACAAGGGAAGGCTTTCATTGTTCAGTAAAAGATGTTCAATTATTTTGCTTTTAAAAAATGGGATTAGACCCTAGAGATGGTAATGTGCAATAGAACCTTATATACAATCTTAAATTATAGTAGCCTTGTTTAAAGAAGAATGGTTAAAGTTCAACTTAATAACATTTTATTTAATCTGGTATATCCAAAATATTACCATTTCAGTATAGAAGCAACATTAAAATTATTGAATTTAAATTTTCCTCTGCACTTTGACAGCTGGTGTTTATTTTATAGTAAAAATATCTCTCGTTGTGTTGTTTTATACTGAGCACATTTCAAGTACTTAGTAGCCATGTATGGTAATGGGAAACAGATAGAAAAGTTCATTGTAGTTTGAATCAACCTTCATTTCACTTGATCTTGTTTTCCCAAACCTGTTTTAAACCTCAGAGATTTTTTACATTTTTCCATGTAGGTAAATATATGATCTCAGATACATTCTGATTGCAGAGGACAGGAGGGCATGTCATTCTCTCCCCCTTTCCCTGCAACATTTTTCTGGTAGAAGTCAGAAACAACTCAGGCTGGTGAATAATTGAACTGTAACAACATTATTGATCAAAGGACTGTGCTAGGCATATCTAAGTAACTCAAAGAAATCGAATACAAAAAGAGCACCCAAATTTGCAATGGCACTCTAACTACAAAAGTCAAGCTGACGCAATTATTGCAAAAGCAACAGCATACAGGATTCCCACTAGCTTAAATCATAAAGTGAAGTTTTAAATATAGTATTAAGCTATCCTCTGGAACCAAAGAGAGAGATGAATAATAAGAATCAGGAAGTTTATTGTTCTACACTTAGTGTGGAAGCCCAAAGACCTTACCTGAATAAATGTCATTTCAAAAGACTCTGCTCAGCAAAGTCCTGCTTTTGGATCAATTTATTTTAAATATAATAGCCCTGAGAGGGATAAAGTGAGGATCTGATGGCCTGGCATATGTTAGTTTACTGGTTGATTGTTCAGATAAGGCCTGGGTTCAGGATGATGAAGCAAAATAAGACTGTACAGTAATGTTTATCTTTCTATGTTCATTCTTTAAATTTTATTTGCTACATTATTAACCTTGGCTTCTTTGTTTCTATTGCAATAGCATTAAAGTGGTAGATTTTCTTTTTTTAAAGCCTCAAAATTGACTTCTGTACTTAGTTCTTCTGAGGGTATAGAGAAAGCTGCATTTCACAATGATTCAAGTAGTGACTCTATTTAAAAGTAGACTGGAGAAACCAAGAAACTGATACAACTGTGAAGAAAAAGAAAAGAGCTCAGGCTCTATTGAGTGAAAACTACAAAAGACTATAGAAATAGAAACAGTATGAAGTGAAAACAATCCTAAAAATGGGTCTTTGAAACATTTGATTTCTCTCCCTCTCCCTCTCCCTTTTCCTCCACCCTTTACTGTGTTAGGAATCGAACCCAGAGAGCACTGAACTATATTCTCAGCCCTATTTATTATTTTATTTTGAGTCAAAATCTCACTAAGTTGCTCAGGCATGCCTCAAACTTATTATCCTACTATCTCAGCCTTTTGAGTAGTTTGGAGTATACCATAGGCCACTACATCCTGCAAGAGTGGATTCTTACTTCTTTGCCTTGCTAAAGTTTTTTGGTAGCAATTAGGTAATTTGATGTTATAATTATATGAATGTATTTGTTTGTGCCTTCCTACTCCACCAGCATTTAAACTCTGTGACACTAAATCCTGATACAGAAGATCATAATCTTCCATCCCAGACAATATCTGCCACATAGAAGAAGTTAAATGACTGTTAAGTGAGATGAAGGAAAATATGAAAGTATTTTTGGTTGTTAAGACCAAATAAAAATGTTGTGTTGAGATTTACAGCCAAAAATGACCTTGGGAATTATTTCAGTTGTCTTGCTTTACCACAGAAATAACTGAGGTCCTTGTAAATGTACCCTTGATTTAGGAAACTACAATTAAAAACTGTGGGCTTACATAGAGAAAGCACCTGCAACTAATTTCTTTTCAGAATATGAATAACTTTGCAGATGTCAAGGAAATCACAAGTCATCTATTCACTGCAAAAAAAAAGTGCAACCACTAATTTTCTGCCTTCAAGTCCTGACATGACACAACCCTATTCCTAAACTCCTTAAAGTTCTGAATACAAACATAAATATAAAATATGAATATAGACTGCATATGCACTCTACAAAGGCTTTAAATAAGTAATAAAATATACACAAAACACACATTTCAACATTTTATATGCCTAGGTATTGTTCAAGCCAACATTATGTGAAGCTTCCAGATCAATACATGATGCTGTGGCTTCTGAGATCTAAATAGAGTTCACTGGTAAATCTATGCTCATCTTCCTATGTCAAAATGTTCTCATCAATCATTCTTTAAAATATCTTTTACTATATAAGATAGCTCATCCACAGATTGTAGGGATTATCAGGATGTGGATATCATTAAAAGAAAGAATTTTCACACTTCCACGTATTTCCTGGAAGGAGCTAAGGCTTAAGCTTTTTTGTAGATTTGAACATGACTTAGTCAGTGGAAGGTTAAACTCATTTGATATTCAAAGAAAGCCCAGTAGTCTTTTCCACTGTTTTCCACATTTCAGGTAAATTTTCTAACAATTAGAAATCCAGTTATATTTCGGGGCATGTTGTGAAGACAAAGGTCACTGAAAACAAAAAAGAGGAGTTGTAATTTTAGAAGGTGTGACTACCATTTAGAAAAAAAATTCTGGCTTTAATTTGCTAAATAGTTTTATCAAAGGGGCTCATGTAGTTTTGTTGTGGAGGTTATGTAGCTACCTTTGTTTTAGTCATTCACGTGAAATGGTAAGTGATCAAAGAGAGTAGTTAGTGCCCAAATAACCCCAGAATCTGCACCATCTGAAAAATTGTCAGTATAACACAAAGGGAAAGCTTACTAATAATAGGTCAAAATCAGGAAGACAGTAAATCATAGCAGATATCTTGAAATGCTTTCTACATTTGAAATACTTTATTCAAAAGTGTATTGTAAAAGTTAAACAGCTGTGACATAAGGCTCCACTATTAATTAGTGTCCCTTAATACTTAATGCTAGAGGTAAAAATAGACATTTGTATTGGAAAAAGACTATTAAATTTCTCTGATGGGTAACTCTATCGTCTGATTTGGAGTATGAGCTATGGTTCATTATACTGTTTATTAATTAATTTTCAGAACACAAGCCATTTTTTAGATGGAAACAATCCTGTATTTGTACTCATAAATATTTTAACATTAAAATTAAATTAATATAGTGGGGACAAGGGGAAAAAATGAGAACCAAGACCTGGCATGTGAAAGGTACAAGATCCCAGTAATGAATGTAGCTGTACTGTCTACCTAGAATGTACCAATAAATTAAATTTTAAAAAATTAAATTAATATAAAATGGGTATTTTACGATGAGGTCTTATGAATGATAATCTCCATAGGGCAGAAATGTATCCCACTACATTTTATGAATGTTGAGTTCACTGCATTCCTACTTAAAGCCAATCTTGAGGGTCTTGCTACATGTTACATCTGTGTATTTGTTAATGATTTTTAGTTGATTCTGCTCTACTAGTTCCAAGTCTGAGCTCTGCTGTTTTTCTTGATCCTGCTTACAGATCCCAGGGAGTAGCTGTGTGGACCAGAGTGGTGTGGCTTCAGGTGGATCCCAGCCAGGGCCCCGCCCTGAGCCCAGAGGCAAGGGCTCACCCTCCCAAGCCAAAGGCCTACCCACAAAAGAGCTACACAGGCACCCAAGCTTTAGCTAGAAGCCCACCATGCCATCGGCTACATCCAAGGGCCCATCTGGGAAAGAATTACACAGATGCACAAGCAACAGCCAGAGGTGTGCCCCAACACCATTGATAAGTATGTGGAGACCCTAGCCGGAATCCTATGTAAACAGCAGGAACTTGGCTACACAGTCCTCAGCCAAAGGCCCTTCCAGACAACAGCTACATAGGGGCCCCATTGAGAGGTACACCTAGATACCATCCCAAGTGTGCACAGGTCTTACCCAGAACCCCAGACACCAGGTCAACTCAGGGATCCAGAGGGCCACCATTCTGAACCCAGGAATTGCTGTACTGGTGAGCAGCAGAATAAAGGCTGCTTGGTGGCTTGCTGAGAATTGAAGACCACTGGATGAGCAAAAAGTTACCTCAGTAAAGACACAGCAGGCTACATTTGTTGAAATGAGAAGACACATATGTAAGTTTCAGAATCAGACTTTCAGATAACCTAAGGCAACCCCAAAGGGCACCAAGATGGAACAATCTGACACTCAACCACCTGGACTCCCTGAACTGGCAATGAAAGAGGACCTGAAAAAAATAAAATCAGAAATAATTTCTCAGATGACAGCAAATATTGTGCCCATGGTGTAAGACATGATTAATAAATCTAGAGGGGACACAGATAAAAAAAATAGAGGGGCTGAGAAACATGATGGAATACCAACATAGGAAGCAAATGGAATCCATAAAAGAGATGCAAACAGGTTTCCAGGAGATTAAAAACTCCATTGAAAGTTTATGCCATAGAATGAGCCAATGTGAGGACAGAATTTCAGATATAGAAGATAAAAATGCCTTTAGTGACCAGGAAAAGAAAAATTTCTTAAAAATAGTAAGAGACCATGAGAAATCAATCCAGCAGCTGCTAGATGATGCAAAGAAGAATAGCATGAATGATCAGAGTCAGTGAAGAAACAGGAGAGTGCAGATGACATTTAAAAAAAACTTTTCAAAGAGGTAATGGCAGAAAACTTCCCAAGTAGGGAAAAAGAACTCGACATACAGATAATTGAGGCATATAGGACTTCAGTTATCTGTGATTTAAAAAATAATCTACACACAGGCATGTAAAAGTTAAGATTCCAGAAACCTAACAGAACAAAATTCTACAAGCAGTCAGAGGAAAGAAACAAGTCACATACAAAGGAAAGCCCATCAGAATCACAGCAGACTTCTCAACACAAACCCACAAGGCAAGAAGAGCATGCAGTGATATATTTCAGGCCCTAAGGAAAACAACCTCCACCCCAGATTGATGTACCATGCAAAACTGTCTTTCAAAGTTGATGGACACTTTCATGACAAAGAGCACCTTAAGAACTTCATGAATAACAAGCAAATACTCCAAAAAATTTTAAACAATATCCTAGGAAAAGACAAGGAGGATCCCAACCCCAGGAAGCCCAGCAGAATGAATGCATCAGGCAAGTAAAGAAATTAAATGCAAAGGGGGAGAATCCAACAAC
This sequence comes from Fukomys damarensis, assembly GCF_012274545.1. NCBI lineage: Eukaryota > Metazoa > Chordata > Mammalia > Rodentia > Bathyergidae > Fukomys > Fukomys damarensis. Next base: position 64,260,079 of record NW_022900949.1, on the reverse strand, counting down.
AAAAAAAGTCATGACAAGGAAAAGTCAATGCATATTAGTTATAAAAATTGATGTTAATGGTTTCAATTCACCAAACAAAAGATATCAACGACAGAATGGGTCAAGAAGCAAGATCCAACAATACACTGCATACACAATTCAAAGATAAACTCATAGACTGAAAGTTAAAGGGTGGAAAACAATACTCCATGGAACAGGAGAAAAGCAGGAGTAGCTATCTTTTTTGCAGATCATGTGAATTTCAAACCAACACTGATCAAGAGAGACAAAGAAGGATACTACATCCTTGTAAAGGGAACAATTCAAGAGGAAGAGATGATAATCATTAATATATATGCACCAAACACTAGTAAACCCAACTATATAAAACAAATATGGACATGAAAATCATATAAGTACTAATATATTAGTAGTGGGGAAACCACAATAACCCACTGTTACAAATAAATAGATCAACCAGACAAAAAATTAAAAATGAAATAATAGAACTCAAACTCTTGAACAAATGAACTTAAAAGATGTTACAGATTGTTTCACCCCACAAAAGCAGAATATACATTCTTTTTAGCTGTATAAGGATCACTCTCCAAAATAGACCACATACTCCCTCAGAGAACATGTTTAAGTAAGTGCAAAGGAACTGAAGTTATCCCCTGTATATTATCAGACTATCATGTGATGAAATTGGAGATCAATAGTAAAAGAAACCACAAGAATTTCATAAACACATGGAAATTGAGCAACACACTTCTGAATAACCAATGAGTCACAGAGGAAATTGAAGAAGAACTAAGACATTCCTAAAATTAAGTGAAAATAACAATACATCATATTGGAATCTATGAGACACAATGAAAGCAGTCTTACAAGGCAAATTCATAGCAGTGATTACTCATATTAGGAAAACAGAGTGAGCTCAATCACACAACCTGATGCTGAACCTCAAGCTTCTAGAAAAAGAAGAGCAGGACAAACCCAAAGCTCATACAAGGGAGAAAATGATAAAAATCAGGGCAGAAATTACTGCACTGGAGACTAAGAGAATAATACAAAAAAAATCAAAGAAGCTAAGAGTTAGTTATTTGAAAAAATAAACAATATTGACCAACCCTTAGCCGACCTTATCACGAAAAGGAAAGAAAAGGTCCAAATCCATGCCATTAGGAATGAAAAGGGAGAAATTACAATGGACTCAGCAGAAATCCAGAGGATCATCAATACCTACTTCCTGAACCTGTATGCAAATAAAATGGAAAACACAGAAGAATTGGACAGATACCTAGATGTGTATGAATTACCAAAATTGAATGAAAATGACCTAAGTATTCTAAACAACCCAATATCAATCAATGAAATTAAAAATGTAATTAAAAACCTACCAACTAAGAAAAGCCCGGATCCTGATGGCTTCACTGCTGAATTCTACAAGACATTTAGAGGGAACTACTGCCACTACTGTTTAAACATTTCCATGAAATTGAAAGGAAGCAAAACTCCTGAGTTCATTCCTGGAAGCAAGCATCACCTTGATCCCCAAAGTAGGGAGAGACCCAACCAAAAAGAAGAACTATAGGCCAATCTCACTGATGAACATAGATGCAAAAATCCTCAATAAGACACTGGCAAATAGAATGCAGAAGATCATACATCCTGACCAAGTGAGATTCATCCCAGGAATGCAGGGATGGTTCAACACATGCAAATCAATAAATGTAATACACTATATTAATAGATTCAAGGATAAAAACCATATGATCATCTCAACAGATGCAAAAAAATCATTTGAAAAAAATCAACATGAATTCATGATAAAAACACTACAGAAAATTGGAATAGATGGTCTTTACCTCAATCCAATAAAAGCCATCTATGAAAAACCAACAACTAATATCATACTAAATGGTCAAAAACTGAAATCCATCATGCTAAAATCAGGAACAAGACAAAGGTGTCCACTATCACCACTCCTGTTCAATATAGTTTTGTCCTCCAAAAGATGTAATCAAGAAAGTTTAAAGATGAACTAAAAAACTGTAAAAAATATTTACAAATCATATATCTGATGAGAATTTAGTATTCAGACTGCAGAAAGAATATATCTCAATAGCAAAAAGACAAATGGCCCAATTAAAAAATGAGCATTCAATTTGACATTTTTCAAAAACATATATTTTAATGACAACCGGTATGTAATCATCTCATCTTCATTGGTCTTTAAAGAAATGCAAATAAAAAACAAAATGGAATATTTATTTCATACCATAGTAAATTTTAACATTTCTTCTTGTTACATTTTGTGTTAATTTGAAGTGGCAATCTAAAAAATATGTATAGCCAGGTGTGATGGCACACACATATAATCCCAGCATTTAGGAGGCTGAGGCAGGAGAATTGCTGTGAGTTTGAGACAAGCCTGGGCTACACAGTGAGTTCCAGGTCAGTCTCAACTACGTAGTGAGACCCTGTCTCAACAACAACAACAACAACAACAACAACAACAACAATATTTACATTGGAATCAAAGAACAATAAAACTACAATTAACTGTAGAGATAATCTAGTTCAGTTCCTTCCGATTACAAATGAGAATACTGAGACCTACAGAGAAATGATCATTCTAGGGTGACAGTGGAAATAGACACCTTTCTAACTGCCAATGGAGTTTCAATGTCCCCATGCAAACTTAGAATGCCTGGCCAAGTACAAATTTTAATAATCTGTACCATTTAGGGATCTAAAAATTGGAAGCAAAGGAAATTTCCCCAGAGTTGACAGGTCCCATTCTGTCTTTAGTGAAATTTACATCAGTATATTGAGTCAGAACAACTACACATACTAGCCTATATGCAGTTAATGTTTGGTTTGGGAAGGAATAGGGCTTTATTATAAACAATTAATTGCTGAGGACTACAAATGTGATGGCATAAGTCTAAAGCCTCTTAGTTTTCACCTATTACTAACATTCTCTCTGAGAGTTCAAGTAATTAGAAATAAGGATTGAAAGAAAAACAACCATTAATAAGGACTTTTTTTTTTACAGACAAGGGTATCCTGGGTCCAAATTCATCACGGAACTAATTCTACATTTTCTATTTTCTGCTTTTCGTTGGTCTAATGTCTTTTATTTCCTTTGTTATCTTTGAATCTCCTTATTTCCATGAAAAAAACCATGTTTTGACAGACTTCAGAAAGATACACAAAATGTCTCAGCAGCACATACATTCTTTTTTGAACCTATACGTTACTTAATAAGTCAGCCAAGGCTCAACTCATTAAATGTTCCTTATAGGTTCACAGCAATGCAATTGGAGAAAGGATTAAAAATGTAGAAGGGAGATGCAGCATGATGGCTTATGGAATTGTAAAATAATAGCAACCCGGGGCAGGAAAATAGGACATGATGGATGAAGCAGAGCTGGAAAGGTCAGATCAGATTGCGAGATGAAGTAATGATGGGTTATTGAACCTGTGTAAATCTTCAGGGGGAAAGCTCTGGCTGTCTAGTGTGGGAGGCAATATTTTCTGTATCCATTACTCAAAAAGAAATACAAATGTTTACATCATCACAAATGCTAACTCACTGGTATTTATTGCCCTTGATTCTCCCTTGTGTTTTTCTGCTTTGCATACATACATTCTCTGTGAAGAAAATGAAGAAAGGTATTCTCCCTGTATCCTTCACTCTCTTGTCTTTCCACTGTTCTGTAAAATAAGAATCTAGTATTTTGTGGAGAGTGTATTGTTCTTGTACAAGAAGAGCTAGGTACGTAAGGGAGCAGTTAGCTTTTTGCCTTTGGATGATTAAAGAACAGGTGAGACATGTAGCAAGTACATTTCTGTTTCTGAGAGCAGCCTGTCATTTCAGCCCATCCACCTTTGTGCTTTGAATTTTTAAAATTTAGTTTAGCAGAGAGAGAGAGAGAGAGAGAGAGAGAGAGAGAGAGAGAGAGAAGCAGTGTTAGGTTTCCCAACTATAGAGTTTTGATTATCTGCTTCTTCATCATCTGGATGTTGAATTTAATAAAATGGGACTGGCTGGCTCCCAAAGAGGTCACCTTTCAAATATACACTTACCTTTCATTCATCTGCTTCTCAGTTCATGTGAATCCGTGGAAACATTACAATTTATTTTACTGAGGAGCTTCTGCAGTAAGAAATAATCAGAATTTTAGATTTCAATGAACTGTCGCTGATTTTCATGTCCTGTGGAAAGTCATTGTGTATTTGTAAATATGGTTCCTGTGCATATGACAAAAGCAGGAAAAATATATTCTATTTTTTATTTTCTTTTAACTTGCCGCGACTTGTTTACTGTCTTCATCATTTAAGTTGAGAATTAAACTGAAACTCTCCAGGGGAACGGGAAGAGTGATTTTGTCCTCTCTTCAACATTTGACATTACCTGAAGATGAGTTTGGTTGTCATCGTGTGGAGTCGGTGGCAGAGAAGTTTGTCCCTGGCACCTAGCAGGTGGAGGCCAGAGATATTGTTGCTAAAAATCCCACAGTGTGTAGAACAAACTCCCTTCCACCAAGAGCCATGTAGTGAAAATATCACTAGAGATAAGCTGAGAAATCCTAATGTACAAGATAAGCTATAAAATACGATGTTTATAATTCAGAGCTATAGAGATCTTTGAGGATGTAAGATCAGTCTAAAGGAATTAGAGAACAATTTTTCAGCAGTGCTGCATATTAGGGCAATAAAGACAGACAGCAATGTTAGGTCCAACGCTTTATGGAAGAGACAGTTCTGGGAAGGGGCTGAGAAAGATTGAGTTTAACAAAAAATGGTGAAAAAAATCACATCTTCCTCCATTCCAAGGAGGTAAAGATAGTTTTTACCCTCAAAACTGAAACTGTCAGCTTGCTCAATAGAAAGTTTTGAAAATTAACTTTTAAAGATTTTTTTTTATCGTGAAGGCAAATGACAGCCCAATTGAATGGCTATGCAGCTATTACTTCAATGCATAATGAATACATTCAGAGTCTGACCCATTTCTTTTAACATCATAGCAACTTTCTAAATATTGTTGTCCTTAGTAGAAATACCGAATAAAGCAAAATATTGACTCGAAGTAGAACACTGATGTTTTAAAATTATATGTGCGATTGATTCATTTTTCATTTTATTTCTAAATTTGACCATTACTGTCTTGCAACATAGTGTTGTTTGTAATATTTATCTATACTACAAATATACATGAATATTATATATGCACTTACATGTGAAAAATCCTTTTAAAATAATAGATTCATATGATGACATTGTACCTTTACCCTTTAATATGAATCTAAACAGGAACTAAGAAGAAAAAGAGATAAGAATTGGTCTTCATTATTCTCAAATTCCATATTTGTTAATTGTCCTACTCACTAAAATGTATTTGCATCTCAGAGGCAGAACTCGCAGCAAGAGTTTGTGGGGGTTTTCAGACATGCACAGATCCGTGAAGAATTACAGTTGTCTGACATTTCTAGCTGAGGTTAACAACACTGTGCTCTGCAGCTCCCACATTGTAAGTAAGTGTCATTTTCATGGTCTACTTAGGGCCAGATTGTTCGTATGCTTTTATTATTTGTTAGTGACTTGTATGTTTAAAATTCCCCCAAATATGAACTTCAAATGCTGCCTAGAATTCAAAAGGGCGATGGAGTTGTAATATGCCTTGAGACGAAAATGCCTGTTACATTAGCTGCATTTAGGCATGTGTTGCAGGCTGTAAATTAAATGTTAATAATTTAAGAATACACATTGAGCAAGGTGTCTTCAAACAAAGATACGCATAAAAACAAGGTTTTGCACCCAACTGGATGATGAAAATGGTATGACCAGAGACTCCCAGGAATTCAGCCCCATTTCCCACAGGGGCTATGTTTCTGTACTGGCTCATTCAGTGTTCAAAGACACTTTATGGAATGCAGGTAATTGGCAATAACAAGAATCAACTCTGTGGACTTTGACTTTAATATCTTACAAGAAAATGAAGTATTTTTATTTTATGGAATCGTTTTTATAGATGGCAACCACCATTACCTGTATCATGGACCAGGTGACATCAGCTGTGGACTAGATTGTTCAGAGGCTTCTGACTGGTCTCCTTCTCACCCTCATCTTAGTACAAGTGTCTTTCACATTTTGTATGTTCTTGGTCTATTAGTCTGATTTTCAGTCTGTAATATGATAATTAACTTTATAAGGTCTTATAAATAAATGAATCTAATGCTGGAAAAATAAAAGGGAGCAGGGAGGGAGGAAAGCTCAGGGAAATGAGATGTGTTATGTACAGGTACCAATTCCCTACAGTGAGTGTAATCATTATGTACTGTAAAGATGCACTAATAAAAGTAAAAAGAAACCAATAAACAAAGAGCAGATTGGAAGTCACATGCGCTACTCCTCTGGTCAAACTCCAACAACAATTTCGCATTTTACTCAGAATAAAACCTAAAGTCCTCAGAATGGACTCTGGCAGTGTTGCTCTCCCTGCACGGCCACGTAACCTACCTGACCTCCCTTCCCACTCATTTTTTCCCGTTGTTCATTCTACTCCAGGTCCTCTGGATGCCCCCTCTTTTTTCTCTTAGGAATTCTCTCGCCTTGATATGTACACAGATCCCTCCTTCCCTGAAATGAATTCCTCGCTTGAAATTCTCAGTGAGACCTCCCCTGAACACCTGTTTGAAACTGCAGTCCCTTCTCACCTGCACATACTACGTGGCTCCTTTTCTGCTTTTATTTTTTTTTCCTGTCGCACTTACCATCTTCGAATATATTATATTTTATTTAATAATTTATAGTTTGTAGAAAGTATAAATCTGACATAATAGCTTTGTGTTTCTTAACACTTACGTTGTTTGAAAACTATTAGTATAATTTGATAAATATATAATCAAGACAATTGTGATAATCTAGCAAAATGTAGATTTTTTAATGTTCCCTAACTTGTAGCTATAACAAGAATGAATAACTATTTCAAAATTCAAATGTTTGTTACCAAAGTAACCATACTTTTGCATTTACTAACTAAAATATCACACTATAATGATTCAAGGAGCAGATACATAATGTTTTACATTCCTGAAATAATTGAGTCACTCTAGCTTGAGGGGTGCAATAATTACCACACTGAAGACTCCCAAATCCGTATCTCCACCTCAGTGACCTCTACTGATCTCCAGGCCTGTATCTTAAGCTATTTAATACGTGTTGCTCTTTGGAAATATGTTGCCCTTTACTCCAAGCTCTACGCATCCCCAAATCTGTTTTCCATCTTCTCTAACTCAGGTGTTGCTTATTCTGTGCTTCTCTCCCATTGGATAGCTATTTCTTATGATCACTGCCAAAGCCTGAAGTCTCCACTACCCTGCCAAACACCAGTTATAACCAGCCCCATCGTTTCCATCAGCCCTCTTTTCTCCATTTCTAGGTTCTATTTTGGTCCAGGTCCTTATCAACTAACTTTTTAGATTTTCTGCCTTTACACAATGCTGCTTAAATTAGTGGAGACTGTTGCTTTAAAATACCTTTCTAATAATGTCTCTCCTCATCCTAAAATCCTGCAGTGTCTTTCTGTTTTATCAATGATGAAGACCAAATTTCTTACAAAGCCATTCATTCAGTTGTGTTTTTCTTAATAAAATGGAGTACTAAGCCATCAAAAGAGAAACTAGAGATATTTATAGCTAAATGATGCACATTGAGGCCATACTCTTAAGTGAAATAAATAGGACATAAATGTGTAAATACTGAATAGTTTCTCTGGTGTGAAAAATTAAAAGTGTAAATAAAATTGAAATGGTATAATTGAAATAGGAAGAAAAGGTCTAAAAATGTAGAGAAAGTGGGAGGGATCGGGGAAAGGGAAAAAGGGAAAAGAAAAAAATATGTGAAAAGGAAAAACATGGAAACAATGGCTTTGTAAACTGGGAGGGGTGGCGGGGGTGAAGGGAGGGCTGGGGTATGGGGAAAAAATAAGAACCAAGATAAGCCATGTAAAGGTACAAGATCCCAATGATGAATGTAACTGTCTTGCATATCTAAAATGTACCAATAAACTTAATAAAGATTTTTTTAAAAACACTGTTTCCTTTCCTAACCCCCTCTTTCCTCTTTTACACAACAAATTTCTTCCAACGCCTTGGGTGAGACTTGATTTCTTCTGACTAAGGACTTCTGTTCATGCAGTTTCCTTTGCCTGGGACACAATCCAGATGATCTACAGCATTCATTGTTTGCTCTCCTACCTATGCTGTGGGTTTCAGCTTAAATGTTGGCCATTTTCCTAGGAGAGGACAGATGCTTTTGCTTCGATTTCATAGTATCTGGTAGCACTCCTGGCATTATACTGCTACTGCTTGTTTAATATAAGTTTTCCATAAAAGCAAGAACTCCCTGAGTTAATATGCTTAACGTATCGCCAAACACACAGTAGGTACTCAGTATTTAATTAACTGAAAGCATTTTAATACAAATGCATTAAAACATGTTTTCAAAGAATATGTAATGACATGGAAAAGTGCTCAGATAAACTAAGTGAAAATTATATGCTACATTTCAGTTTATAACATAAGACAAAGGCATATTTTTACATTGTGGGCAGATTTAAAATGTCCTAAAATATTAATGAAGTATATATTTTGGTGGCAAATAATTATATGGTTATTTTCAGATATAGCTTTGTCAACTTCACAAAGTGAAAGCATATTAATTTTATAGTTAAAAAGATCATAATTTGAATAGAGAAAATCAGTGTTCTTTTCCATATTAGGAAAAACATAGACAATCATATTAAAACATTATTTTACAATTCATCATTTTAGTCATTTTTTCGTGGAAGGTTTTGACATGTTTTTATTATTGTTTGTGGCCCATGAAACATTTTGCAAATCAGGTGTAGAAATCTTACATTAACGTAGCTTTTTCTAGACTTGGAGACGTTGATGATCTTTAATGTAATAACTCCATTCTATCTGACCTTCTTTTTTTAAAAAAAATAAAGCTCTATTTTCCTTCCAAATAATTACTTCTGAAAGCATGCTTTCTTTTGTATCAACTAAGTTTGAGGAATTTGTGATTTTTTTCTTCACTTCCAAAATTTAGAGAATGTAAAATTCCTTTTATTTTGGTAGAATGAAGTGATACTGTCAAAGGACCACAGACACCATTAAATATTAATCACCACACAGTGAAAAAATACACAAAATACATCTATATTTTGGAGTCTCACAGCTCAGTAATTCTGCCTGGCTTGTTTTGCTTTCAACTTTATCATCCTCTTCTACCTCCAAATTATATATTAAATTGATTCTGAAATGAGAAATAGAAGTATTCTTTCTTGTGATTAATTTTAACTTGTTTATTCAACAAATAATTGCAGAACACCTGCCCCTGCTTAGCAGGACATAAGATATGAAGAAGACATAGTCCCTGTCTTTCAGGTCCTCACAGCCTAAGGGAGGAAAAATAAAAATGAAGTCTGATAACAGCAAAATAAGTCCTTTCTGCAAGAAGAACAAAGTGCTCACATCTCAAAAGAGACTGAGAGGGTGTCGGGGTCACGCAGCTGGAAGATTTGACATTTTGTCTGGTCCAAACCACTCCTCATCTCTTACCTGGATTAGTGTAAATTCCCCTGGGGAGTGATTAATAGTTTGTAGATTCATTTCAATTTTATCTTTACATTTTCTATGTAAATTGTGCTTCCTTTTAAAAATTATAATTGGAGAAAAGAAAGATATGCTTCTTTAGCAAAACTTTATAAGAATTTTTTACTGAATTCATACAAAGGATAAATAAAAGGCTGATTTCTAGATGGAAAAATCCCTCTCAGATTTTGACAGTTATTTGTAATGTAATTGCATATTTTAAAATTGCATTTATTTTAAATGAGTGCATTCTTTAGACTTGAACTAATTTTATACTGGCCACCTTAGGTAATTGCTTTGCATTAAAAAGAAGTACAATACTGTTAAAAGAAATCGAATGTTATAGATATAAAATGGAGAGTTACAAGGATGCATTCTTTGGCTCCATAAACCTCTGACATTCTAGTCTTTAAGTCCTGAAGGATGGCACTAATAGAAATCTTCAGGCTCTCTAATGGCTAAAGTGTTTCCTATTGGAAAGACACATTAAAGGCACATTAATTACGTGAGGCAATTGGAGTACCCATTATTTCAGTACAATATTTCAGCCATCTTTTTTTTAAAAAAGGGAGATGGAAACTATGGACTAGTAGCAAAGCCCTGTGGCATTAAATGATTTCTGCAAAACCTGAAATACTTAATGAATGCTACATATCTTGAACTGTCCGAGAAATTTGGTACCTTATCCAATCCATGAGCTACTTTCACTGAACATCCAAGAAGGTGGGAATTGTAAATGGACTTGAATTGTGTGTGCTGTGGTGTGTGATGTGAGGGTTTACCTGGAAGCCTGCACGCTTTGGGAACTTCTCCATTACGTGGGATGACGTGTATTTGTCAAGTAGTCGGGCAGGTGTGTGGTTTAGCCTCTGACCATAGGCTGCGGAACCTGGGCTCTATACCATGGAATCAGCATTTATTTTCAAGAGATTGTTTTTTTTCTCAGTGAACTTGATAAAACTACCCTTGTTGAGGAAGAAGACATGATGACAGTGAAGATCTATGTATAACTGTTAAAGACCCAGGCCTCCTCCCACTCCTCCCTGGAGAAATTACTGATGGCTAATGTGCTATGCAGAGTAGCTTTCCAAACTGCCTGCCGTCTCATTAGCTTTATTAAAAATACACATCAAACTTACTTTGAGTGGTATAGTTTTTAATGTGGAAAATGATGCAAATAGGGGACTACTGAATGAAAACAAGTAAACACATGCTCAATTACCATCCAATTCGTGAGGAATAATCAGAAGAGCATTTCAGTGTGTTGGTCTTTCTTCTCTAATTGCCAAGCGTGTGGGAGGTGTGAATTGGTGTCTTTTATGAGCTCTTGGCTTGAAATGATGAGGGGGTGAGCTCCCATCCACCCTCTCTCAGTTAATGTTCGTTTTAATTTTCAGTTCTCAAAGATATTTCAAAGTGAAATGCATTTTTTCCATCCTCTTTCAAAGTTTCATCAATTAGTGTTTGACATGTGTATGAAATGATAAGTAATAACTAGCATAATAAGAAAGCAGGAAAGCAATTTCCCTCTCACAGCCATATATTTGAAAATTTAATCAGTGCTTGTGAACCCTTCCCAGTCTCTTTTTTCCCCTAACAAATTAGGTGGTGTTCTGAAATGTGAGATTTGAAGAGTGATTGTAGAATATACTGAAATGGTGAGTGTGGGTTTAGCTGAGTCGATTCCGTTTGGCATTTGGCACCTGTTTCTATCATTGTTAATTAAATGAACTCAGTCTAGGTTGGATATGAGCTAATTTCTGCAACCTTGCTTAGAAAGCTTCGAGAGGCTACTAGTTAGAGAGATCTTGTACAGTAGAAAGATCATCTCCAGAGAGACCAGGGATCAAATTCCGATACTCTTGGGATTTATGTTTTGGTGTGGCCTTTGGTAAATAAAACTCTTCACTCTCAATTTCTCCATGGCGGTATGGACATAGTACTGCATCAGGAACGGATTTTAAGGAATAGTGGAAGATCTCTGCATGGGCTTAGAGATTCATCATCATCCTCTTCTCTCCCACACCTGCTTTGCCTTCCAAAGGATTAACATTGCCCTTTTGATGCAGAGACTAAGGATGGATGATATTTACATTTTAGTGCAATTTTCAGAGGAAGAGTACAAACCTTGGTGTCCAACAAGTGTTGCAAACACATAGTTTTTGTGGGATTATCTCTGAAAACTCTTTATTTCTTTTCTTTGTATAGGATTACCTTTGCACACATGTAAGGTCGGGCGAAAGAAGAAATGAAGGAACAAATGAAGTATTTCTGGGCTGAAGATATTCCAAATTCTGACTAAGTCATTAGAATAAAATAAAAGTTTCCTTTAAATATCAGTTGGATGGAAAAGTAATTGGATTGTTATGATTAATGCGACAATACCTAAAAATATTATCTTACGTATGAAGTCTAGTTTACTTACAAAGGTGGCATAGGTGCTGCTGTTTACTTATTAAAAGTTAGGCTTCCTCTTTCACATTGTTAATTAAATCATTAGGATCTTATGTGCTATTACAGTTTTTGACACCAGAGAAACTAGTCGGCATTTATATGTGTGACTTATTTATTTCATTTAGGAGTATATACTCAATATGTATCCACCTTCCTATGAATGACTCTAATTTCTCATTCTTTATGGCTTAGTAGTATTCCATTTTATAGAAAAACAACATCTTCTTTATCCAGTCTCCAACTGATGGTCAAATGGACTGTTTCCAAGTTTTAGCTATTACAAATTGTGCCCCTATAAACATAGGTGTGCATATATCACTATGATATAATTCTTTTAATTCTTTTGGAAAGACACCCAGCAGATGGATGGCTGGGTCAAATGGAACCTCTAATCCTAGTTCTTTGAGGTATCTCCATATTGACTTCCATAGTGGTTGCACCAGTCTGCACTCCCACCAACAATGGAGAAAGGTTCCTTTCTCCCCACAACCCTGCCAACATAAGGGAAAAGAAAAGAATATGAGAACATCAAAAAATGGAAATAAAGTCTTTGTAAATAGGGAAGGGAGGGGGGTGAAGGGAGGGGAGGGACAAGAGGAAAAATGAGAACCAAGACCTGTCATGTAAAGGCACAAGATCCCAGTGATGAATGTAACTGTACTGTATACCTAACATGTACCAATAAACTCAATGAGAGAGAGAGAAAAAAAGTTATCCTTCTCTTGCTTCGTAAAGAATGAAGCCTCTCAACTAGGAATAATTTAGCCCCAAAGCCCAACTACGAGCACATCTACTTCATTAATCACAGAGCTCTTCTATTCTTCTCACATATTCAAATATCCTGAACACAGCTCCAAGAGCAAAGCAACACATATCTAATTTGCTATTTACATTGACCCTATATAGTTGGCATAGAGCAAATTAAATATGTGTTTGAGAGCATTCTACAATAGTATAAGATCTGTATTCATATTTAATTATAGGGACAGTTCCCCTTTGGGGATATTTCATGAAAAACCAAGTGTAAATAATGTGGCATAATAAAAAGAATTGGAATTTTAGGGTCAAATTGAGGGACTAAAATAGAATCCCTCTGGGATGTTATATTGTACTTGCTATCACAGAAAAAAAGAGAAACATGATTTATCTTTGAATTTTCCTATGAATGACAACATTCACAACATTCTTAATTACAGCTGACTGTTCTTTATTAATTAAATCCCATTTATAAATGCTCCCAGAACCTTCTGTGAAAACCTGTCAGCCTCCTTCTCACTAAGCCATATCATTTCTACCAATTTCAAAATTGTAATAACATTTGATAATATTACAATATTTCTTTATTGTGTTTCCTTGTTTTCTGTCTTTTCCTGGGCATCTGGTCTTTCTTGGCTATATTTGTATCCTCTGTAGGCAGTTGAAGTTTCATAAATGTTTGTCAGAAGTACATTGGCTTACTAGTTAGTTAGAAGACCTCATGAATTCCACCAAGAGGTTGACCACTCATTGACTGTACGACAAAGAAAGTTCCTGAACCTCTGGACCTCACAGTTTTCATCTTTGAAAATAACGGCAAAACTGAGTCTACAGAGATGCACTTTGGCCATGACCATGACTAAAATAAGAAATTGAGAGAATTAGAGTAAAAGTACATGCAAACCTTTCAACTTTAAAGATTTGATATGTCTAAGTGTTTGATTTATACTTGTATGGGATTGGTGTACATATAATCTATAGAAATATGTACAAACATGTACTAAATAACATTGAGACTTGAAATTCTGATATATTACTTATTTTTCCTTTATTAATGATTCATCTATTTAGATATACAGACTTTGGCTTTATACCTTTAAATCATAGGCCGTGGTCATTTTTAAAGTTGATGAAATATGGTATTTTATAAAGTATTTTTCATTGTGACTTTAGTCAAGATCTTAATTGGAATTATGACTGAGGCTCATCAGTGTCAGCCCTGAACAAATCTGTTCTTGGGCTGTCTTTGTGGTTTCATTTCACTTTTATCATGACTTGGAATCTATTCAGATAGTCAGCCCCAGCTTCTTGCTATTTCTTTCAGATAGAATTATTATGTGCATATCACCTTTTCAAAATACAAAATGACAAAGTTTTCTGTAAGGAGAACACGTTTTAAACTAATTAAATAAAGTATGGAACACAGGATTTTTTTTTTCACCCTGACTCTATTGAAGTAATTGCTAAAATGCATTTCAGTATTGAATTAAAGGATCATGGCCTAGAAATACAGAAAGGCCAGAAAGGAAGCTCAATTAATACAATTCAATTTAATATTTATTTTCAAGTTTCCACCGCTAAATAATTCTAGGACTTAGGGTGTTACCACATAGCCTTCAGAGTGAACTCCTTCTAATGTTTTCTCTAACTGGTGCTACAAATAATTGGAGAGGTGAATTCAACTGCAAAATGTATTTCTATTTCCAATGGTTTCCTAATTGAAAAATCTTCTTTAAAATGTTCACATCTCCAGGTAATATTTTTTACTTTGGGTATGCAAAACTAGGGTCATCACAATTTTTGTTTCACTACCCACTCATGTTATCGATTCATGTATAAATTTTATTCAGATAAAATACGCATACACTCAAAAACCCATCATCCAACACAAAGTAGAATACTGATAATTAACAACCACTTACCAATTCTGCCTCTAACTGGTCCACATGAAATCAAACCTCCTTGTAGTGTATACTTAACCGCCAACCCCTTCCAAAACCTGTTCGTTCCTACCTCATTGCTACCAAAAGCTTTGGTCTCATCCATCACACTTAGTCCAAAATCTGTCTTATTAACAATGCTTTGTGGAACTTCCTCAGTTGCAAACACAGTTTAGAATTAACCAGAGCTAAACTGATTTAATAGGATTAATGAGACGAATGAGGATTAACCAGAATTAAACTGATTCTGCTTCATCAGAAAGCAATCTATTGTCCTAGCTTGGATAGTGAATGAGAAAGAGAGATTATGAACTAAGGATCACAAGGAGAAGAACAAGAGCAACTGCATCAGAATTGCCTAAACAAGAGAGCTGGGGAGCAGTGGGAGGCATGATCCAACTCCAGTGCCGTCATGTGTGTGATTAGTGTGGCTTGAACCACGTAGCTATAGCCTAGCAAGACAGCAGCGCTTCTTGGTGGGCCATCCCGCCAACAAAAGCACGGGTCTTCTGGAGCAAATCTAGATCACTTTCTTAAAGAAGGGAAATAAATGTGGGGACCAAAGGCAGCTTAAATGCACTTTCTAATTTTCTGTAAATGTCCTCAGATAGTTTTCTTTCTTTTCTCTTAGTCCATGCTGGCAGTAAATAATGATTATACTCCTCATGGGCAGTTGGTACAAGTACACGACACATTTCAATTCTTTTTGCTTTCCCTTTCCCTCCTCACCCTCTCCTGCACTTCCCTCCGTCTCTTCATCCTTTTCCCTTTTGTAGAAGATCTCCCTGTTTCCTGCTGTCTATCTTTTATTTTGCTCTTTAATTTATTTATAAGCTGGGTTTTACATATAAGAGAAACCTCGCAATTTTTAAGATTATATGTCTGATTTATTTCACTTTGGATTATGGTCTCAAGGTGCGTCCATGTTCTTATCTTTATGGCAGTGTAGCATTGCAGTGTGTGTGTGTGTGTGTGTGTGTGTGTGGTCACATTTTCTTTATCAGTCATCTGTTGTTGGACATATAAGCTGCTTCCAATATTTAGCTATTATGTGTGGTGCTGTCATAAACATACAGAATCACGCATTACTGTGATATGTTGACTTTAACTCTTCCAGGAAAATACGTAGAAGGACATCTGAATCAAATGGAATCGCTAGTTTTAGTGTTTTGAGGAATCTCCATACTGATTCCCACAGTGGTTGTACCAGCTAACACTCTCATTGACAATGCAGGGTGGGTTTTCTTTTTCCTCTGCAGCCTCCCTAGCATTTGTTATTATTTGAACATCTTGAAATAGTTTTCTAAATTCTCATGGAATGGCATGGCATGTACAAAGAGTGTAACCTCAGGGAATGACTTAACTTCTGTAAGACTTGGATTCTTAGTCCACTTTTTATTGCTACAACAAGATATCACAGAATGGGTAACATATAGGGTGACATTTTGTATACCATAAATTTCCCTATATAACTAACTGATACTGTTATTTTAATTATGTTTCTGTAAAGCAGATGCAAGTCAAGATAGAGCAGTCATTAAGAGTATGAAGTCCAGAACCATACTGCCTGAATTTGAATCTTTTTTTCCCTCATTGAGTTTATTGGTCCATTTTAGGCACACAGTACAGTTACATTCGTCATTGGGATCTTGTACCTTTCCATGACAGGTCTTGGTTCTCATTTTTCCCCTTGTCCCTGCCCTCCCTTCACCCCCTACTCCCTTCCCTATTTACAAACGCTTTATTTCCATTTTCTCATATTTTTTTCTTTTCCTTTATTTCCTGTCTTCTTCCCTTCCCACTTTCCCTACACCTTTAGCCCCTTTCTTCCTATTTCACATTGTCCATTATATCATTCTGAATTTTGAATCTTGTTACCCCAAATTTAGGCTTTGTACAAATGACTTGAACTTAGAAATGGCTCATTTTCCTCACCCATAAGTTGAGGATAGTTATAATACATTTCTCATGTGACTGTTTTAGAATTAAATGAGTTCAAATATGAAAAGTCCTTAGAACAGTGCTTGACATGAAGTAAGTGATAGATAATTATTTTGATTATTATTATTATTTTTCTTGTTAAAGCTGATATACTGAGTTCTACATTTTACACTTATTTCGAGATGTTGATTAGAGCTTGCCCAACACTGTCATACCATTTTCATACATTTCCTGGAATCATATTGTTAAGTGGATTATTCATATGTTTGTACCATGTTTTTGCATCTGGATTGTCTGGTCCTTTCGGGTTAGGTCATGTTGTCCATATTTTGCTATTTCCTGAAAGAACTGATAATTTTCTCTCACATTAATTGAAACCTCCTTCCATTTTTTGCAATTATATATTTGCTCCTTTTAGCCATTTTGCAGTTTTTATTTTGCCAGACGAGCACTTCAGGTATGAACTCCCATATTAAATCTGACAGATTCATTGAACAGTGAGTTGTAACTCGGGCTATTGAGCCAATGTGAAAAGACATTCAAAACTTGTTTCTTTTGGTCCAAACTTGGTTATTCACTTTCGTGATGAGATTAGAAGAATATCTCTAAAATATTCACACTTCACAACTTTTTGGCACAGTATTATATACACAAACATATACAAACATGCACACACGCACATATGAACATACACACACACATGCATACATCCCAGAACAAAATTAAAAAGATAAAAAGACATGGAGCTAAATTTCAAATAATTATTTCAAAACAGTTTTCTATTAATCTGGTCATTCTAATGATTTTGACACTGTAATGGGTATTTGCCAAGGCAGGAAGGTATTCAAGTATTTTAGCATGTTAGCTTATTTAATAACTTGAATATTGAGAACATGACCACTTAGTTGGTCTGCATTTGTGCCCTCTTATTGTGTTACACTGGTTTACTTCTTTAATAACAGGTAGGGTTATACTAAACATAGACAAGTTTTTTATTTATTTATTTATTTATTTATTTATTTATTTATTTATTTTATTGAGTTTATTGGTACATTTTAGGGATACAGTACAGTTACATTCATTGTTGGGATCATGTACCTCTACATGGGAAGTCTTGATTGTCATTTTTTCCCCTTGTCCCTGCCCTCCCTTCACCCCTCCTCCCCTCCTCATCTACAAACACTTTATTTTCATCTTTTCATTCTCTCACATTTTTTTCTTTTCCCTTTTTGTTCTTCCCCTATCCATCCCACCTTCCCTACACCTTAGACAAGTTTTTTGAAAACTGTTTTCCCAGAAAAATGCCATGCTACATTTGAATGTTGGAGTTTTGTAGGTGATAATAAATAGCTCTACTTAAAACAATGAATTTGCGCATCTAGCAAATACTTACTGAGTTCCAGCAATCTTATGTGGACAAAGGAGTAGCCTGAGCACAACAGACAAAAAGTTCTGATCTGGGGATTTTATGTTCCAATGTGAGAGGCAGATATCACGAGAGCAGTTAGTAATAAGTGCTATGAAGAAAAATACAGCAAGTAAGAGGGAATAAAGTTTTGACAGGGCTCATTCTGATTTATACAGTTGTCAGGGAAGACCTTTATGAGACGATGACATTTAAGCAGAAGCCTGAAGGAAAAGAGGGAGAAACTGTGCAGGTA
Source organism: Fukomys damarensis (assembly GCF_012274545.1). NCBI lineage: Eukaryota > Metazoa > Chordata > Mammalia > Rodentia > Bathyergidae > Fukomys > Fukomys damarensis. Next base: position 64,241,680 of record NW_022900949.1, on the reverse strand, counting down.
TCTGGGTGAAGGGCAGACTATGTAGAGGCAGTGGTCAGTACACTGGCCATGGTGCAAGAGAACTGTAATGTAGCCATTCTGAAGGCCTAGGGAGGGAGACAGGGTGGGAGGTCAGGAGGGGTGTTGGAGGCCGGAGCTCTGGGATTTTTATAGAGCATTACTAAGAATCTAATTTTTACTCACAGTGAGACGAAAAGCTACTAGTGTTTTGAGCAGAGAAGGGCTATGGTCTGAATCAGGTTTAAACAATACCTCCGGCTAGCACTGGATGCATGAAAGCACGGGAAAGACATAGAGTAAATAAGTTGGATGGCAGAGCTGGGGAAGGATTCAATCCAGAAGTCATTCAGTGTAATCAAGATTGCTGTCATTGGAGACATTCTTTAAGAATAAGCCAAATCTACCCTGAAGGGCAAATATTTACGTATTAGTACGTCAGTGTTGTGCGCCTTTTGGAATTATTTCGTGTTGTACCAAAAACCTTACAAAGATTAATATGTTTGCAAAGAGCAAAAAATTGTAGGTATAAAATTTTGGAAGACAGACTTTATACTGCTCTCTAAAGGATAGTAATAATATATCAGATCAAATCAAATAAATGATTACACTCAAATTTTTTTTCTCTTGAAAGAACAAGGTACACATACACTAACTTTTAGCGAACATTTAAGTTCTAGGCTAAGGAATAAAATACTAGTGAAATTACAGTTTAGAAGTGGATTTTCTAAGAACATGATCACGGCCCGGGGATTTAGCTCAGCGGTTCGGTGGCCTGCCTCTCAAGCGCAAGGACCCAAGTCCAATACCCGGTACCAAAAAATAAATAAATAAAATAAAATAACCTCTAAGAACATGATCAGGAAATGTGATCACATTAAAACGCCTATTTGAGACATTCTTCCATATGTGCGGCTTTATCACGTCAGATTCCACAATGTAAAAAAGGTTAAGTAAACTCAGTAAAGAGTGAATCACAAATACACCCCTGTGAATACATCCCTGGCCTTCCTGGTTGGTAAAACTGAATTCCTTTTTCTTGACCAACTTCATCTTTATCTTTTTTTCATTTTTAGACTGAATCCCAAGAACATTTGGTACTGAAATATTATCCATTTCTATTTCATGAAAATTTCACTCTCAAGAGCTCTACAGATTGGGACTGGCTTCCTGGGGATTGTGACTTCTTAGTTTACTATTTTATTGTCTATGACGTGTACATATTTTGATGATGCTTGAGGTAATAACTTTCTCTATAAGTGAAAGTTTTCGTTACCTTTTCTTTTTAGTGAGTGCTAAGCTATACGGGCAGAAATTTGCTTAGCTGAGCAAATGGAGATCAACATTTGCCTTGAAAATATGGAAACATTTTAAATATATATTCTTCCATAAATTTTAATAACATTTTGCTTTACTCTTATTGTGTACCTATGAGTCAACAATTAAACATTTTATTATATTTTCTACTATGTCAGGCACAGTGTTGGGTACTCGGGGAAAATGTAGCGATTATTGTACAACTTGAAAGAACAGTATTTTTAAAATGTAAGATTTTTCTCCCTACAATTAGTAATTTGGAAATCTCGTTGAAGAATTAAATTTGATTAGCATTTTAAGAATCCACATTGTCAAAGATATGCTTGTTCTGCGTTCTCATGGAGGAAACCAGAGCCAAGCAGAGTGGCGCACACAGCAACTAAAGCTGAGTGCAGGATTGGAGGAATCACACCTGGAACATTGTAGAGGTGAGGTGAGGCCAGGAGGAGGTGAGATCATTATGGACTCAACCTGGTCAGGCCTGTGAACCTGTTGCTAGAACCATAGAAAATCTGTGGAAGGCAAGAAATGCACCTCAAGATGGAATACATTAAGAATAAGAAACTAGGGCTGCTCTTGAATGTGGTAAAAATAGATGGGGTTACATAAGTATCATAATGAGTAATAAGTAGCTTAATATTATTCCTACCCTCCAACCTCCCAGCCTTACACTGAACTAACTGTGAAACGATAGTTTTCAATTTGGGTAACAAATCAAATAGTTATTGTAGCGTCACGGAATAACTGCAGAAGTTTTCACTCTTAGCATTTGTTATTTTCTGAGCCTAAAAATATGGAGCCTAAGTTATCCTGACCACCTTACCTTTAATAACAATATTTTGTAAAAGCATACCTTGCCTTAAGCTACTGCAAAGATACAGAAGAACATAGAGTATAGATATTTTTTCAAGCAACCCACTTTTTGCAGAAATTGGAGGAAAGCCAATAGAAAAAGCAATCCCAATTATTCTGAAGTGAAGTTTCACAGTGTTCTCCTTACATTGTTATATATGTATTCTCTGATCACTGATAATGTTTTAGTGACCTTTGATTCATTCCGTGCCCAGTACTGTGTCCATAAAATAGTATGATGGAAGTGTTTATAAAATATATACATGTATAAGTAAATTTTAAATCTCATTCCAGGAAATATAATTATCTGTCTCCTTGCTAATTTATAAAATTAATAATTTACCGTTATATTTTCTGTGGTCAATTTGAAAAACACTCATTCCTGGGTATCTGTAGATGATTGGTTCCAAGATATCAAAAACCACAGATACCAAACAACAGAGGTCCAATTTTCTTATATAACAAGATGTAGTGTTTGCATAGAATGTATACACATCCTCATGTGTACTTTAAACCATCTCTAGGTTGCTTATAATATAAAATATAATATAAATGATATATGATAGTTGTTATACTGTATTTTTGAGGAAATTCTAAGAAAAATGTCCCTACTTGTGCATATATACACAAATATATATGATACTTGCACTCTGTGTAACATTTTGATCATTCTTTTAAAATTATTATACAGTTTATGAGCTATTATTAGTCACTACTTTACTATAAAGTTTGCTTTACTTTTTCATATGAATATAAAGAGTGCTTTTAAATATTTTCTTTATTAATATCTATTTCTATTAAATTAAAATAAAAATGTCATACCTTTAGTACATACATAATTTGGGGAGACAGGAAATATTTTCAATCTGCAGTTGATTGAATCTTCAAATGTGAAATCCGTGGATACAGAGGGACAGCTGTACAGAAATTTGTACATGTCTTAAAAATATATAATGAATACAAAAAGTACTTTGTATCCTATAAAGTGAAAGCTGCAATAAAAGATTTGTTCAGAGGATGGTTTTTAGAATTATTATTTCTACCCCCATTGTTCTAAAATGTATGAGGGGACATGTCACTCAGTAAATAGATGCATTCTTTCCAGGAAAGTTGCTGAAGGAGATGAAACCTTTTCTTAATTTGCATTTGGAATTCTCTGGAATGTCTCCTGGGAGAAAGGATGCTTAGGGCAAAGAGGGAGCCCTGCCGAAGGGTCCTCCTGACCACCTTTCTTGATTCAGAAACATCAGCACTGTTCATGAGCATTTACCTCTGCCGTCCAGAAGAGCAGCTGGCCAAGTGGAGGTTTAGCACATATATTTTTTTCAGAAAACTTGCAATCGATAAAATCATCTTTCAAAAAAGTCTCTGTGTTAGGAAATAACATATTCTGGTAAGCAGAATTCTACATAGGGATTTCTCATGGTGAAGGAAATTGAGTATAATAAATTACACTTTAGACCTAAACTATATGGAAAGTAGTTAAGTCCTCTGATATCTGAGAAAGTTTTTCCTGGTGCATCTAGTTCTTTACCATTTTAATCGGATGTATAAAGAAAATGCAAAAGGTTAGATTGAATACACCTTAGCCATGAGACAACTTCTTCTAAAACAAGTATTGCCATCAGCCGTTAACAGTTTTTCTTCTGAAAATATATAATTGCTTAATCTTTATTCCTTTGATACAATATATTCCCGCTTTGCAGATTATTGACTAAGAATGTGCTTTATAAAAAAGACCATATTTTTCTATGTTTGTATGTTTCTTTCCTTCCATCCTGCAAACATACTGAGATTAAAGATGTAATAATATAAAAAATTCAAAGATTATATTTGAACAGAGAGCCAGATGAATACCGAGTGAAATTTAGAATAGAAACTAAATTAACAAAACCAAATGTCATCACTTCAGCCGATCATAAAGACAACATTAAGTGAAAGAAAAGAAACTCAATGCGGTAAATTGTTTCCACACAATAACTTTCACGGGGTTGTGGCTGGAGGATAAGAATGAGCTCCTTTCTAGCAGAACTGTATAGGTAAGGATCCTTTTTTCACCTGGGTAAAGAGGCTGTCTCTCCTGAAAGGCTTGGCATTTGTTTTTGCCTAGAGTTCTAAGAGTTACATTGGTCCTAAGTGTGCTAAACTCTCTCTGCTAGTTCAGCTTTTACTGAATAGATAAGCGCTATAAATATGAAGGCTTGTGATGGCTAATTTTCAGGAAGAAGCTTGCATTTGATCCCTGTGAATTTTTCTTGCTTTTATGAGAGTATACCCATGCCTTTAAAAGATTATGATATTTTAACCAGTTTGCTTTTCCTATAATATTTCAGGCAATAGAAGATGGTGGTATTTATTTTATAAATAAGTGGCTACGTATACTTTCATATTTGAGTCCTGTATTCTTCTAAGATTCTCAAATATTAAAAAAGTTTGAATAATACTAATATCTTAAGTTGGAAGATGAAGGTACCTTCTTAAGCTTAAATACCCCATCCTATTTCACTTAAGGGGTATATGCACTTGGGGATGTTAATGTGCTAATAAATATTTTCTTGGGACATTCATTTTGGTTTGACTATGTATTTTCTTGAAACTCTTAAACATTGTGTCCATCGCAGCATTGCCATATGAACATTGGTAAATTCATATTAGCTCAAAAACGTTGCTTCTCCAAATACAGGAGAAAGTAAGAAAAGTCATATGAAGTATTTCCTCTTGTTGTTTCAGAGTATCCATTAAAGCCTCAGAAAGTATTTTGAAGTATATTAGGCTACTGGCCTTTTAGTTGAAATTACTCACTATATAAAATGACTACATTTCTTTGAGTGCAGTGGGAGTGTTATGTTTTATATCTAGATGTTCCCCCAAAACTTCATATGATCACAGGTAGGATTTTTGGGAGGTAACTGCATCACTGATGAGTTTAGAGCTAAATGTTATGCTGAGAGGAAAAGCCTGCTTAGAGTGGGTGGGTGACTGGGGTCAAGGCCTGGAAGGGTATATTTTCCCCTACTCCCTTGATCTTTCTCTGCTGCCACTTCCATGCAATGAACTGTATCTCTTCTGCCAATCCCCCCTGCCATGCTGCCCTGCCTTGGATCCAGCTGACTATGGAATGAAACTTCTACGGACTATACCCACTTCCATGCAATGAACTGTATCTCTTCTGCCAATCCCCCCCTGCCATGCTGCCCTGCCTTGGATCCAGCTGACTATGGAATGAAACTTCTACGGACTATGAGTGAGCCAAAATAAAGTTCCCCTCATTTAAGTTGTGGCTGTCAAGTATTTGTTCCAACAAAGAGGAAAGTAAGACAAATTTAGGGGCTATGGAAGTAGAGTAGTTGCTGTGATTTTACTTGATCATGTGACTTAGAAGCTTTTGGAACTGGTTCCTAGGAAGAATTTGGAAAGATTTGGAGACACAGGCTAGAGAAGAAGCCCTAGAATTCTGTAAATTGAACTTGATGGGAGAATCTGCTCAGAGCTCAGAAGACCAGAATGCTGATAAAAAGTCAAAGCAGATGGAAAAGACCAGGCTCAGGAGGTGTCAGTTGGAAACAAGAACTCCACTGACAAACGGATTTGAGGCTATGTGTTATTCTGTGCTGGAAAATTTGTCTACATTTTGCTATTGCTCTTAGATTTTTAGGGAGACTGAGATTAAGGGAAGTGGATTAATTAATCTGGCTGAGGAAACGTTAAGGCAGTCTGCTGTTGAGACTGTGGAATGGCAGCTTTTAGCCAGATGTCGGGGGCTTTTCATCTGCTCTACCTGTAGAATCAAGAGCCATCAGCACAGCTGAATGATTTTAAAAGTTTTGAGTTTGGCAGGAAAGGAAGGTCCAGTAGAGTTGGGGCATGAGAAGGTGGAACAGAAGAGAGTTTGGTCCAGATAAAAGGAAAGATGGCTTAACAGCCCAGAAACTAGTAGAACTTCAGACTTTGCATGCTCAGTGTTGCAAAGGTGAAAGATTTTGCTTTCAGAAGAGAGTTTCAGGGTGCTCTATTGGAGAAGGACAGCCCAGGGAATTGATTCCCAGGGATTCGGTTAACCATGCTCAGACATCCAGGCACTCAGAGGCCTCTGTAATCACGAGCAAAAGGGCTTGATTACAGAGCCATTTGGCATCAGACCTTAGCATCATCCAAGTATGTACAATGCAAGAATTGTGGGATCAGAGAGGCTTCTGTCTAGATTTTAGAAGAAGGCCTGGGAGGCCAGCCAGTGTCCCCTGAATGAATCGGCGCGAGTAAGGAGGAAAGTGCAGTGGAGATGCCAGGAATTTAGAGAGGGCAGGAACATGGAACATCTATCTGAGAAAAGCCGCAAGAAATAAGAAAAGCAAGCTCAAGAGAGAAATCATGAAATCTACAACCACTGGCCATGTTATAGAGATGGGACCACCCAAGCCCTTTGGAGTTCCCGTCTCATTACCACAAATTACACTGAGTGCTGGGCAGGAACTATGGGATTTAATGTCAGCCCTGCTGAGTTTCAGTCTTGCGTTGGCCCCGTTGCTCTCTATCCCCCATTCTTCCTTTTCAGAACGGGAATGTTTATCCTGTGCTATTGTATGTTGGAAGTGCTTAAGTTTCTTTTTATTTTTATAGGGGCTCACTGCTAAGAGGAGACTCTGGGCTTGGAGTCTTGAGCCATGCTGAAACTATTAGGACGTTGGCAAGTCATTGATAGTGACTGAATGCACTTGATTAAAGGAATGTATATGAGTCTTTTGGGGGCCGGGGGAGAATGTTATGATTTATACCTATATGTTCCCACCAAAGCCTTATGTGTTCAGGGGGGAGTGCTTTTGGGATGTGATTGAACCCTGGGAGCATAATATTCATCGTGGGAGTAATCCTTTATCCCTTGGTCTCAGTCTCCCCAACCCCTGCTTCCTACTGCCAGGCTATGAGCTCTTTCTGCTCAGGCAGGCCCCCTTTGCTAAGCTGCCCTGCCTTGGATCTAGGTGGGTATAAACTGAAACTTCTACAAACTGTGAGCCTCAATAAAACTTTCTCTCTAACAGTTGTGGGTGTAGTTTATTGTGTCTCAGCAAGCAGGAAGTAACTAAAACAGGGGGGTTATTTTCTGTCTCTTCCCTTCTCAGCTGCTGCTTCTTGCTGCTGGTGCTATACCTCCCTCTAACAACTATTTCTGCTTTAAATTTATTATTTCTAATAACCTATGGCTGAACTAAAACCAAACGATCAGTTAGGCTTAGTGCCCAAAATCTTTCACTGAGAGGTAACAGGGCAATTGGTAATGTAACGATTCAAAGGAAAAAATTACTGAAGATTTAATGGAGGCCTTTCAAAGTATGTTTTGGCTTTGAACAGAAGGATTCTGAATCCAGAAGATTTATTTTTTAATTTGGGGTTTGTTCCAGATACTTAAAATTGAATTCTGTGAAATCTTACCTTCCGTGGTAAGAGGATGGGTTGATTGACCAATAACACTGCTGTCCAGTTGGAAATCATATTCCTTATGTGCTATTATGTTGTGTTGCAATTGTCTTGTCCGAGAGGCTAGTAAGATTGAGTCAGTTTGCAAGATGAACCAAAGGTGAATAATAATTCTTAAAAGGTGAAAATCCAGGTGAATCTGCAAAACCGAGGTCAAGATTCTAAATTATAAGACTGTAGGACCCAGCCAAGATTTCCTTTCTGCTTATTCATTATAATGCTGTATGCAACATTTCTTTTAGATTTAAAGGCAGTGTTGGAAATGGGATACAAAAGAAACTTTCAGTCAATGTGACATTTTTGCTCTCTCTACATATGCTGAAACTGCACCAGTCACTCAAAGATGGACATTGTAAACCTGTCATCGTTCATTCTGCTATTTGATACGCAGTTAAATTTTTTCTTAGATTTTATGACATTTTTGTTGATGTGGATGTCCAAATCTGCAAGCCTAGGTGGTGAAGATAGGCATTTTGTAATATGACTGTGAGCAGCATTAAGATGGTTACAATTCCTGAAGTTCTTTCTTGAATATCATTTTTTACTATCTTTGAGGTTCAAGTTTCACTTATCAATTCCGTTCCGTGCTTTGAGTTTGGGTCGGGACTAATTGATCACAGAAGACAGTGCTCAGTGGTGGGCTTCTTAGCCTGGTACGCACATTAGCAGCACCCAATGACCCTCAAAAATTCCTAATAACCTGGACATATTTCAGACTATTTAAATCAGAGTATTTGAGTATGTGACCCAGCAAAACTCCTTACGCAAGCTCCTCAGTGTGATTTCAGTGCTCGAAGAACCATCCCTTAGTAGTAAAGCCTAATCAGGTTAGACTCTGCAAAGGTCCTGACGGGTCAGTATTAACACACGCTGCCAACCCCAGCTGGGCCATCAAGCTTCTGCTTAATTTTTTATTAGATTTACTCTTAGCTCTCTCTCTCTCATATATCCTGAAGGTCTATTTTTAAAACTTCATAAATCTTCGTTTATTATTTCCCCCTTACTTCCTTCGGTCTCAGCAGATTAGATACCTGCTCCCCAAAAGCAGAAGCAGCCATCCGTAGGAATGGTTCACCTGGATCACTGCTTCTTTCCCAGCTGCAGTGACAGGTCCCGTTGTTCATCCTTTCTCCTCTCTAGGTCTTTTCTCAGATATGTCTTCCACTCTGCTCTCCACTCCTGTTTTCCTTTTGCTTCTTCTTGCCTGGTCTAGCCTTCCTCTCAAAAGCCCGCCTTCGTTTTCCCACTCTTTTCTCCTGCAGGTTATTTGAATGCTCATCTTTAATCACTGTCTCAACTTCCTCAACAGTAGTTCTAATATGGCTTCTACCCCAAAAGGCCTCTCAGGTCCCGCCTCCAAAGACGTCTACTTGCAAATTCCAATAATGTCACTCACTCTTTGCTGTTACTTCCTTTCTTTGTCCTTGTTGAAACTTTGGACCTCTCCTATGTGCTCTTCAAACCCGACTGCCACACTTTTTAGACAACTTGCTTCTTTGACCGCTTCTTAAGTATTTCTGTTATATGGGCATCTATCCTTACTAGCTTGTAGTGGCTTCCTTGGTTTTTCTTAGGTGATTCTGACCCATCTCCTGGCCTCGTCTTAGATTTATATACAGTTGGCTGATAACACAACGTTTTATGTTTGAAATGCATCAGTGTTTCCATCTTGGGGAATTCATACATACACTACCATGACCATTTTTACTTCCCTTTTTTCTCCCTGCTCTCCCATGTCCAGTCATCCCCAGATCCCTGTCTTTTTTGCTTTTTCAGTTATTTATATTTTGGCTTTTGCATCTAAGAGAAACCATGTGATATTAAACTTTCTGTGTTTGATTCATTTCACTTAGCATTATAGTTTCAAGGTGCATCTCCTTTCCTACAGATAGCAAAAATTTATCCTACTTTATGGCTGAGTAGTACTCCATCATGTATTTGTTTGTTTGTTTTCATAAGTAGCTTTTCTAAATATTTGTAAGTAGGAGCCTTATTCTGCTTCAAGCTCTTCCATCATAGCTAGACAAGAAAACCTGAGATTATGAAACATAATAATCATATTAAATGTTTGCATTATAAATAAAAACATTTTATGATCTGGTTATTTTTACTTTAGTCATTGATTTGATCAGTGTCTACTACTTATAAGTTCTCTGCAAAATTTCAGCAATGCAGTAGTGGCTCAAACAGACCCAATTTTGTCATCACAGAACTTCAAGTCTGGTGGGACCTTTAGATCCTAAATAAGCAATGACACACACAAGTAGAGGTTTGAAAACTGTCATAAATTCCATTAACAATGCTGAAAAGGGCCGGGGATTTAGCTCAGTGGTTCCACTGCCTGCCTTGCAAACACAAGGACCCGAGTTTGATCCCCGGTACCAAAAAAAAAAAGATTAAAATAATAATAGCTACTTCACTTAAATGTCATTTTATAGGTACAGTTTTCCTCTAGCAGATCTGCTTCCTTATTTTGCTTTATTTGTCCCATAATTTTACATGTCTTACTAATCATTTGATTGATAGCTGTTTATATGTCTTCCCAATTAAAATGATAATTTCTTGAATGGAAAGACTTTTTTTCCACTGGTGTAGCTATAACTCATACATGGTAGATCTTCAATTTATTTTAATAATGAATGAATGAATGACTTTTTGTTATGTAATCACTTTGCTAATATTTTTATGCATTTTTTTACTTACTCTGTGTAATAAGCTAAATAATGGTCAATAATATATATCAAGTTCTAATCCGTGAAATATATAAATATTACTTTTTAAGGAGAAAAGGGATCTTTAAGAATTTGACATAGGAATACTATTCTGTTATCTCTCTGAGCCCTAAATCTACTCATAATTGTTCTCATAAAAAAAAGGCAGAGGCAAATTTTGCATGCAGAGAAATGGAGAAGGAATGTGACTAAGGGGACAGGGATTGGAGTTATTTGGCCACAAGTCAAGAAATTACAGCAGCCACCAGAAGTTAGAAGAGGAAACAAATGGATTATCCCTTACAAGATAAATACTTACAGGTCACAAGCCTGTCACATCCTAAATCTGCCCCTCTGACTTTGGACCACTAGCCTTTAGACTGTGAGAAAATAATTTTTGTTTTAATAAACTACTACATTGGTTGTCATTTGTTGCAATAGTCATAGGAAATTATGACTTTGGAATGGTTATCAGGATCCATTTTATTAAGGAGAAAGTAGAGATAAAAACATGAAGCAACTTCCAAGAGATCATGTTATTTAGTAGAAACAGAATAAAAAAGCATTAGCCATTTGGTAGCCATATCATTACACTCAATGTAGTTAGATAATATGGTATCTGCTTGAAGATGTGGCTGATATGGAATGGAGTTGAAGCTTGTTAGAAAAAATTAATGGTATGGCTATTGGAATGCTCTACTGAGATTGGTTTATTTATAATAATATTGTTCTGTTGGAGGGTTTCCTCCTGAAGTTGAGCTGATGGGTAAAAATATATTAAAAGCACAAGTGGGTGGAAAAGTAAACAAGGGAGTAGTCAATGGGTATTGATAAATTGAAGATGTTGGATAAGACATTGACATTAAAAATAACTATAGCAGTCAGGTTCTTGAGCAAGTAAGCTGGAAAAAAAAGAAAAGTTGTAACCAGATAAGTGGAACATTTGAATAAATGATAATCATAAATAATTGTTGAGGATTAAAAGGTCAAAGATAAGGAAACATGAGCTAACGAAGCTAAAGAGTTGAGCTAAAGAGGTGGTTCTGATGTACGAGGAAGTATAGGAACTGAAACTTGAGTGGTGGATGGTTGATCTTTGGGCTTGCCAAAACCAATCTGTATGCTTGGTAGGAACTGCATTAGAAAAGACTTTAGTTTGGAGATAGTTGGAAATGGTTTGTTAATTTTTATCAAGGCTAGGCACTGTGCAATGTCTACTGTTACTAGGACATGATTCTGAATTATTTTAAGCAGTAGAATTCTAAGCAACTAAAATCTTTCCTATCCGTCCTGTAGAAACACAATGTTAAATCCACAGGAATTTCAACAGAGTTGCATATTTATATACTTAAAATAATTTATTGAGTTCTCAATACGGAAAAAAAGCTTAGAAATTATTTCCTATGATAAATGTTAATCTTATATGTGCACCCGTGTTTATAGCGGCATAGTTTGCAATAGCTAAAACTTGGAAACAGCTCAATACCCCTCAGTTGGAGACTGGATAAAGAAGATGTGGTTTTTCTATTGAATGGAGTACTACACAGCCATAAAGAATGAGAAACTAGAGTCATTCATAGGAAAATTGATGCATATTGAGGCCATACTCTTAAGTGAAATAAATAAGACACATGTATAAATACCAAATAGTTTCTCTGGTATGAAAAACTAAAAGTGTAAATAAGCTCCAAATTGTATAACTGACAATGTGAAATGGGAAGAAAAAGGCTAAAGGTGTAGGGAAAGTGGGAAGAGTAGGAGAAAGGAAATAAGGAAAAAGAAAAATAATGAGAAAAGGAAAAAATGGAAACAAAGTCTTTGTAAATAGGGGAGGGGGGTGAAAGGAGGGCAGGGGTATGTGGGAAAAAATGAGAACCAAGATCTGTCATGTAAAGGTACAAGATCCCAATGATGAGTGTAACTGTACTGTATGCTTAAAGAGTACCAATAAACTCAATGTGAAAAAAAAGTTAATCTTTCACTAATAGTGAAGAATCATGTAGTTATATAAAAATATGTGACCTTCACTTAATTCAATACCGTGTTCTACTGAATTATAGGTTAGTCTTTGGCTTTTAAAACTCACGTGGAGTAGATTTTGAAAACAAATATCTAATTGTCTCATTGGAGAATTAGGGTATGTAAAAGTGGACATCTTGAAGTAACTGAAAATTAACCCTTTCAAGTATTTCAGCTATTTTTGTTGGAAACATATAAAATTAAATACAATTATGCATATGAAGTATAAACATAATTAGGTCTATGAATCGTGATTATGAACATCAAATAAGTAATTGTGTTGCAATCAGTGACTCAGAAGTCAATGAATGGATTGCATTTGCTTTCTTCTTTTTATTATCAAAATATCTAAATACATTGCTTATTATACACTTAAAATTTTGGCAGTCTTTGTATTATATTAATTCTGGATGTTTTCTCCCATAATCTGTTCCTGCACTGGGAAATCAATCAAATTTATTTAATTACATAGAAAATGGAGTTAAATGGATTCTAAATATATACCTGAAAGAACTTACTCTTATGACATTTGTTACAAATAGTTCCTCTGTTTTCAAGTGTATTGGTTCTGGTTAACATTTTGTGACTTTAAGACAAGCAAGACATTACTGTAGCTTTTCTAGAGATTTTTTTTTTTCTATACAGACTCAAGATGAATACAAGTGCCATTAATACCAATTAATTGAAATATCTGTACCTTAGTTAGAAAAGGTGAAGTATTAAAGCTGAAGGAGACCTTAGAAAGCTCTTGTTCCAGAGTTAGATTTAATATCTAAATAGGTCAAAAATATTTTTGAAAGCATCATCTAAAAGAATATTGAAATTAATATCTTGCTTCAGGAATGCTGGATATTAAAAATTGTGATGTGAATCTGTCACTCAATCTGATTATCTTGTTTCTGGTTCCACAAATTGAGACTGGAGTTTCCACTATTGAAAATAAATATATTTCTTATTCCACAATGGAACCGTCTTGAAATACTGTCAGACAAAAAACTAAAAACTATTCCCTCAGTTCATACATAAATATATGCAACCCTATTTGATTTCACATGTACTCAGGAACATACAAATAGAACAGCATTGCACATTAAAACTCAAACAGACTTACATTAGAATTATAAACTAGAGCCATCTCTCAAGCGCCGGGAGGTAGGCCAGGCCCCCATCCACCGCAGGAAGGAGAACCACGCCTGCTCCCGACCCAGCAGCCATCGCTCAAACTCCAGGAAGGTAGCCGTGAGGGCGCCCCTGCAACTCCATAAGCCCCCCCACCCCTGCACTCTCAGACCTCCTGACTGTGCAAGTCTTTGGACCCACTCTGCAAAGACAGAGGTGGTCATCAAGGGTATTTTTCTGAGTTCCCAACTTTGAACATCTTCAAAGAAAGGGCATGGGAAACCTGTAATAGAATGTTGTGGAGTTCAACCATTCAGAAGGATGGGGATCTCAATCTGGGCCTTGCAGCCCGAGATCAGTCAGTGTCATGGGGTTCAGCAATCAGCTAACTGAGATCAGGGGTCTTGCATCCTCGCTCTGTCTGAGCCATTAAATGGTAAATATACTATATTGAAAAGTTTGTTCACTGCAGACATATTCTGGACTACTTCTTGATTTCAATTTAATTCAAATGATTTAAGGGTGATAGACTAGTGACTACCACAGGTGGTCAGTGTCCAAGTTGTGCTTGATCTTAATGTGTTGCTGATTGTATCAGTTGGGGTAAAGCATTGCCATTAATTTGATGAGCCGTTTTCTCTGATGTTATGAAGATGAGAATGTCTGTGGGTCGTTAGAGACACAGAAGCTAGGGTGCATCTATATCAGGAAGATTTGGGTGATAATCCAGAGATTAAACCAAGGACAGTCCGACAACAAAAATTAAAATGAGAAAACACTTAAGCAAGACACAAGGACAGACTTCCAGTTCACCAATGGCAAACAGTAGGGCAAATGAGGATGAAAAGGCCGATAGTGAACCACCAGGACACCCTGAACTCAAAGCACAGGAAGTAACAAAACAGATCAATCAGGTTCTAGAAAAATTCAAAACAGAAATAATTTCCCAGATAACCATAGAGATAGTGAGCAATATGGAAGTCGTGATTCGAGACTCTAGAGCAGAAACTGACAAAAAATAGATGAGCTCAGGACCATGAGAGAAGCCATGAAGGCCCAGCATAAGAAGGAAATGGAAAAAATAAAATGCCCAATATAGGAAAGAAATGGAATCCATAAAACAGATTAAAACAGATATCCTGGAGATTAAACACTCTATTGAAAGTGTACGCAACAGAATAAAAGAATGCAAAGATAGGCCCTCAGATATAGAAGATAAGATTGCAGTCAGTGACCATGAAAAGAGAGGTCTCTTAAAAACAGTAAGAGATCATGAGAAATCAATCCAACAACTCCTAGATGATGCAAAGAAGAATAACATAAGACTGATAGGAACCCATGAAGTAGCAGGAGAAAATACAAATGACTTAAAAAAGCTATTTTCAGAATTAATGACAAAAAACTTCCCAAACAGAGGGGAAGAATTGGACATTCAGATAACTGAGGCATATAGGACCCCAACTAGCTACAATAAAAAAAATCTACACCTAGACATATAATAATCAAGATCCCAGAAACCCAACAGAAGAAAAAAATACTACAAGCAGTAAGAGAAAAGAAGCAAATCACATTCAAAGGAAAGCCCATCAGAATCACAGCAGACTTTTCAACACAAACCCTTGGGTCAAGGAGAGCCTGGAATGAGATATTTCAAGTACTAAAAGAAAACAACCTCCAAC
>NW_022900949.1:64210692-64225512 GCF_012274545.1 Fukomys damarensis | reverse complement strand
TTGGCATTGTACAGAAATGGGCAACCATATTGGTCTAGAAATGTTAATTTATTTTTATTTTTTATTTTTATTTTTTCCCTGTGTACAGGGGTAACACATAGTACTAAATATGTAAGGTCATATCTATGTGGGCTTGATTACAGAAACTAAGAAAGTATTCTCTAAATAATAAAAAAAGAAAACAGACTATAAGAGTGAGAAGCAATTTAAATATGTTCAGGGACCATTTTCATCTCCAGAATTAAGGATTATTTTGATGTTACATCATTGGCTTTTCTCTTTTACTTTCCTTTTTAGTTTTATTTTAGGATTCCCTATTTTTAATGTTCATACAGAGATTTCTTTAACTGAAATACCGAATAGTTTCTTTGGTGTGAAAAACTATAACAGTACACAGGATCCTAATGAGACAATTAATAATGTGAAATAGGAAGTAAAAGGCTAAAGGTGTAAGGAAAGTGGGAAGGGTGGGGGAAAGGTAATAAGGGAGAGGAAAAAAATATGAGAAACTGAAAAAATGGAAATAAAGTGTTTGTAAATGGGGAGGGGAGGAGGGGGTGAAGGGAGGGCAGGGACAAGGGGAAAAATAAGAATCAAGACCTATTATGTAAAGGTACAGAATCCCAATGATGAATGCAATTGTATTGTATACCTAGATTGTACCAATAACCTCAATAAAAAGAAAGAAAGAAAAAAAATTATAAAGTAGTTGTAATATCATAGTAATATTCAAGATGAGCCACTGAATTTCAGAGGAAGAAAGACCCCAGAGATGATCCAATTATAATCTTAGCAAGCTTTGAAATCATGTAATTTTCTTTGAAGAAATTGAATTCTAGAAGGTCTAAGTGAATTTCTCAAGGTCACACAGGCGGCACTGACATTTACTCACTCATTTCTCATGCATGTATTGCTTGTCTGCTACATGCTAGAATGTATTCAGAAGCTTTTTACCACACTGTTTAAAAATACCTTCAAGAAGTTATAATTTAAAGACACAATGAGACCTGTGACAGAAGACCTCCGATGCCTGCTCTTGGCTTTTATCCAACAAACCCTCCAATCTTGTTTACTTATTTCAACCTTTTCGAAGACTTTGGTTTCACTCTGATGCCTCAAACATTAGACAAATTATTTTCAAAGTTTTAGGCCCTATTTTTCCCATTTTTTCCTTTCAGATTTAGTTACATAAAAGAGAAACATTTTCATGTTAACAATTTCTGTCATGAGTAAAAGCTAAAATACTAAGAAGGTACTAGCAAGATGTGTACCATGTATAAAGAACCATAAGAAAAGGAAATCTAGATTTTTTTTTTGTAAACAAAATTTAGAAAGAAATGTATCACTAAGCCTTACATTCAGCCAAAGCCTATCCAAGTAAATGTGTGTGCAAAAACAGAATTATTATAATATAAAAATTATGACGTGGAATACTATAGCTTACTTAGTTTTCTTATTAGGTATGAGGCATAATTATTTAACCATCAATTTGTGAAATAAGAATGAACATTAAGAAACATCAAATGTGAATTGCATTTATTTTCACAAAATCAACGCTAACTCCCAAACTGTAACTTCACTGACTCTAAATGTTAACAGTTTTAAAAGTGAAAAAAAAAAAAAAGTCGTAAGCTTTTAAAAGCTTATTGCCTGTAATCCCAGCACTCAGAAGGCTGAGTGAGGCAGGAGAATTGCTCTGAGTTTGAAACCAACCTGGACTATACAGTGAGTAGTGAGACCCTGTCTCCCATCCAATACTAACCAGGAACCTGCCCCCCAAAACAAAGAAACAAAATATGAATGAATAAATAAAAACAATAGAACTCTTTGAATGCGGTCTGCATAAAAAAGGCATTTTTTTCCACTTTAATGAAACTAGGTCTTGGTTGTACTTAAGTAGTATGAGGAACAAGGGGTAGCGAAATATCTACACATATCATGTCATGTTCTTTCTAGTCATATGTAGCAAGCATATTAAACGATCAGCAAAATGGAAGCTCACACTTAATGTGACAGTTACTAAATTAATTACTCACCCAATAGAAATATCTAAAGCTCCCACATAACTTATTACCTATTAAGTATCATAAGTCATGTAGAAAAACAGAAATGAAACATACATCCAGTCTTTGCAATTAAAATAGTTTCATAATATCTTAGTTATTTTCTCATTGCTGAGACAAAATAGCCAAAACCCAAAGTTAAAGGGGGAAAGGCTTATTTAGCCCATTGTTTGTAGAGATTTCAGTCGGCTGGCTCAAGGCAGGGTAGCATCTCAGAGGAGAAACAATTCATGGCAGTCAGAGGTAGCAAAGCAACAAGGGATGATCATGGCTCTTTCTATCCCTTGTATCTTATCCAGGCTACTTAGGGCAGGTAGCACTCATACCCTTAATCCTAGTGCTCTTGATTCTAATATTGCACCACAAACCAGTCCCAGTTTCACACACTCTAGATCCAGCCACCTCTCTGAAAAAGCCCCACCTATGACTGCATGGGCCTTTGGGGGATACCTAGATACAAGCCATAACACATAATAATTAAAAGATTTATCGAAGTTCACTCAGTCAGGAAAGAACTTCACACCCAAATTTCCTGGCAGTTCTATCAGTAAGATACTTGTGTGTATTCAGTTGTCATTGTGCCCTGGTGATAGTAACTGTGTCCTCTCAAGGAAGAAACACCCAACTAAATTGGATCAGCGTAGTTCTGAGTGTGGCTAGGGTATTTACTGAAGATAGAAGACCCACTCTTGGACAGCTTGTCACCTAAATGGTATAAAGGGGAAATGAAGGATAGCTCACTTTTGTTTCTTTGGAGGATCTCTAGTCTTCGCCTTCTCCTTGGATATCATCTCCTGTTTAGCACAGACCCTTCATTCAGCCTCCATCACAGAACCTTTGGCTGCTTGGTCTGGACTAGCATGGGACACTAAAGTGAGCTCCAGGGGTTTGACTGGATCCTTGGGATCTCCAGAGTATAGATAGCCCTTTCATACTCTTCCACAGCTGAGTCTGTGGGCAGCCATTGTAAACCAATCTTGTAAATTCTTATATATTTGTGTAACATGCATTAAATCTGTTTCTCTAGTAAGCTTCAACTGAAATACCCTGTTTTGATTCTATATAGATCAGATAGATGAATACTCAAAGTCAATAACTTCTAAACTTATGAAATAAAATATTAATGTATTACTTAGGGATCTCCAGAAAAACAAAACCACACTTTATATCTCTGTAGAAAGATACTTATTTTAAGGAACTGACTCATCAGCTTGTTGAGTCCCAGATTCTAGAGGGAAGGGCTGGCAGGCTAGAAATCGAGGGAAGAGTTGCAATTGAAATCCAAACTTAGTGTGCTGTAAGGCCAGAGTTGCAGAAGTCGGAGGGCTGTATGCTGAAGAATTTCTACTTTCTTCGGCGATGTCAGCCTTTACCCGATCCAAAGAGGCCCATAGCAGGGCCGGGGATTTAGCTCAGCAGTTCAGTGGCCTGCCTTGCAAGCGCAAGGACCTGAGTTCAATCCCCGGTGCCAAAAAACAAAAACACCGGGGATTTCTCAGCAGTTCAGTGGCCTGCCTTGCAAGCGCAAGGACCTGAGTTCAATCCCCGGTACCAAAAAACAAAACCAAAAAAAAAATAAATAAATAAATAAGAGGCCACAGCAAGCCTGCTGGTTTAAATGTAAATCTCATCCAAATACTTCCTCACAGGAAGACCAGGATAATATTTGCCCACATACCTGTGTACCAAGGTCAAGACAACTTGACACATAAATTTAACTGTCACAGTTAATATTGATTACTATAAGTATATGACATGGATTCAAGTCTAACAGCTTAAAATAACTATTGAAGAAAATGTTTTACTTTTCCCACCTTCAGGCCTTATTTTTATCCCATAGGTCGGTTATGAATCTAGAAAACTGATGTTCTGAGTACATGATTTATAATGTATCTTATAGCAATTATACTCTTTATATTGAATCCTGAGTTAAATCTAATTAGAGTTTAACCCAGTTGTAGCAATGAAATATTCAAAAAATTAATTCATTTACTAAATATTAAAAGAATAAATTAATTTAGTGCTTCTTTTCTTAGGAGTCGTTTCAAGCATTACCTTACTTGACACTATGAATTCAAATCAAATCCCTGAAATTTCAGATCCTAACAGTGAAAATTGTAAAATTCAGGATTTTCTGGCTGTTCATTTTCAGTTTACTTCTATTTTTTGGCCAACATAATTATTAATTGCATTGATTTTCCCATATTTTAAATGTTTTTGATTTATATTTTAGTCAACTGACTAAATGAGCTAAACAACAAATATTTACCATGCATAAGATAATTGGCCAAAATAAATAAATAAAACCTCTCTTGTGCCTTTATCTGGGGAAAAAAATCTCACTTCACATTCCATTTGATCTAATTACTTTAGATCAAACAATATTTTACTAAAAAGAAAGGGCATTAAAATATCATCTGTCTTAGATAAGTAACTAAAATTTTCCACACAGCAGAACTATGAAATGCTGTGCATAATAAATACGCATTTGTATGATGCAATATTAATAAAGCACAAACATTTTCATGAATAAAATCAGGTCAAATTCCAGAGCAACTTTGAAAAGTGGTAAATTAAATATTTATCTTTCAACTAATCTATCTTATACAAATCTATAAAGTTGTGAACAACACAGCAGTGCATAGTGAAGAAACAAGGGAATGGCTGAGAATTCTTCCTGCCTCCTTTGCTGTAGCTGCTCAATCCCATGCTACAGAGTTATTTTTTCTGGGCCTTTTTCAAGCTATAGACTGTGGGTAAGGAGTGAATGGCAGTAAAATACTCATCTGACACACCAAGGATTCTAAGCCATTTTAACACGAGGAGCAGGCCATTATGGCAGACATTTAGGTCAAGAGAGGGTGATGGTAAATTATATTTTTAGGAAATGAAAATTGTGAGTAAAACTTCATGCCAAATGTAACTGAATAAATTTTAATACCACAATATATTTGAAATTCAGGAGCCTCATGTCTATTAGAAAATTTCACAAATATCAGTAAGTTACTAAGAATATCAAATTTAGTCTGTAGAGTTTCAGTTCTTTTGAATGTCTTTTGTTTTATTGAGTCACAGAGAATTAGCTAAGCACTTTGCTGAGACAAACGAGGTGCGGACAAACTCTAGGTGATTTATGTTTAATATATGAGAATTTAAAAATGCATTTTCCCTTTCACTTCAGGTATCTAAACTGCTGGTTTCCATGTCCAAAACAATCAGCAGTTCCATCTTTTTTTCTAGCTATATAATCACTTTTAGGGATGTTTTGTCATTAGTTCATCGACACAGATTTTTTTCATTCACTCTTTCAATAAACATTTACCCCCATCATTAAAAGGGTTCCTAGACGAAGCACGTCAGATTCTGGATCTTTTTTATCCACCTTATACTTCTGTCTTCCTCCTTTTCATCATCCAGCTCCTTCCCTGCTGTCAGTCATAGGCTCTTAAAACAGTTCACCCACATTGTACCCTGGGAATCCATCTAACAGCCTTCTCGAAAACAGATACAGTGAGGCACTCAGAGTCCTGCCATCTGACTCATCCTGTCTGGTTCTTTGCTTCTTGTAAGTCTGGACAGGTAGTTCCAGTTCCAAAATGCACAAAACCCTCTTTCATCCTCCTAGCTCCTTGCTTTTGTTCCTTCACACTTTTCTTTTCTAGAAGACTATCATCTGCCCTACATGATCCCAGGGAAATGCCTCTCCTTTTGGATGCCCAAGATTTCTTTATTCTTTTATTATTTTTTGCATTAGACTGAAAGTATTTTTTTCACTCTTCTTTCACCCTCTCCTTTCTTCTTGTGCAATCACATTAAATACCAAAACCCAGAATACAGTTATTAATGAAGTGACCCTATTTCATAGCTAGCTTTCTGACCTTGTCTTTCACGTCTAATCTTCTCTTATTGTTTTCCAATTCTTACAAGAGAAAAAAAATGCATGACACTTGACATGTTCACAAAAACTTGGGAATACTTGGACCCTCCCTGTAGGGGAATTTGCACTCCAGCAAATGAGAGAGATATTAACTGAACAGCCAAGAATTTATTTGAGTAAAAGTATATATCATCTATTCTTGAGCTTCTTTCTTCATTTGTAAGCAAAGGAAAGTTCAGTTTATCCATATATACATGCATGTGCACACACATATATGTACTGACTCCAGTAACTGTGTTTCTGGAGCTCGCTTTGGTGGTGGTGGTGATGGTGGTGGTGCTGCTGATGCCTGGAGGCTGGTCGGTCAGCAGGTGCACTCCTGTCAACAGTTTGTAGCTGGCCCAGAGGAGCTCAGAGCAGCTCCGGTTAACGACGTGCTCCTTTTCCTCTACCATGTTGTGTCAGGGGGCCTGTGTGTGACAGGGAGTAGCTGACAACTTAGGACTCTGGTTTCCATAATAAAAATTTCTGGCTCCTCTAATACTGGCTAGCAGAAAGGAGAATGGTTCCTGAATGACTGATCACATTTTATGATGCTGCCCAGTTGAATAAGGACACATTTGCAGAATTGACTCAAAAACCCCAACTGACAGACTGTATAGGACTTTCCCCTTTGTTAAGGATAACTCTGGTGTCCTGTGAAGAAAAAGAGGAGCTAGCAGGACGTGTGCCACATTCTCTGACTCCACCGATGCTCTCCCAAACTCTGTTCCTTACTCTGTGTCTAGCTACAGTGAATTTCTTTCGGGTCCTGGAGGACATTGTTCTCCTTTCTACCATACAGCTTCAGCAGATGCTATGACCTTGCCTCAAGTTTGCTTCTTTCTAACCCCTCCACCCTTCTTCATCCCTTAGTTACCCTTCAGCTTTTACTGTGGGGACCCTTTCTCTGGGCAACTTATGAACTTTTCTTTTACATGGCTTGGTAGCGACTCACCCGCCATTCTTTGTGATGCCAACCTAGGTAACCATTGCATGGTCTTCATGAGGTTCAGATGAGTCTGTATCCTGCACTTACACTTGATGTTTGCAGTTGTGGAGATTCTCCAGCAGTAGATAGTAGACGAATGGTAGAAATAATAGACAAAGCAGTTGTATGCATATTGTCATAAAAATAAATGAGCCTTCCTATTTGCTCAAGACTGAGTTAAGAATTTCAATAATATATTCTACATATAATTTTGAGGGCTGTGACACAATGATTCTGATCATCAGATATCGATCCCTGCTAATAGTATCTGGCCAACAATAGATGATAAATATTTGTTGTGTAGATAAGTGAATATTAGCCTTAAGGAAATTTGACTATAGAAGAGAAATTTATTTTCAAAGCAAATTCATACGCAAAAGCATTGTAGATCAAGGTCCTCAGAGCTGTAGTGAGCAGTTGCTCTTTTGTCAGGAGAATGTTTAATTGAGTACATGTCCATTCTTGTACCCTGTAAAGCGTAATTCTGAAATACAGTGTGGTGATTAGAAAGAAAAAAGTGAAGTCCAAAGAACAGAATGAAAAAGAACAGTCAGGTGCTCTAATGAAAATCCTGTGCCATGTGTGTTTGATTTTAACATTAAAAAATAGCTTTGGTTACTGTCTCTAGAATGGCTTTGATTTTCATTTTAAGTGGGCTTAAATGTTTGAAACAATGTCAGATTTTCAATAATGATGGAGTCAGAAACTGCTAATGTAGAGACAACTGAGTAATGAACCAAGGGCTCAAACCTGAGCTTAAGAACTACTGCCAGACTATGTAAAAATATGCATCTCTAAATGGACTACCTGTACTAAATTAGAAAGAATAAGTCTGGGAAAAAGGCATATATTAAGATAAAACAAACACCTGTCATCCTATTCGCCTTAGGCTCACTGCAAATAGTGCCAGTGTGAAGTCTCAATAAATCTGTGCTAATTCTGAACTCAATATGTTTGGGAACATTGCCATTTCATCCCAACCTTGTCCTGAGTACACAGAATTACAGGAAAATTGAAGAGTCCTAACCTTTGAAACTAAGAAAGCTGTCCCTATCTGTCTCTTAGCCTGACTTCAGATAGGCCCAGACTTGAGCACCACCATCAAATAAAAACCATGTTGCTTCATCGACAGAGGTGACCACGCAGCATTTTTAGACCTTTCAATCAATATTCAACTGAGATTTTCTTTTTTGTAGGTGATCAGTCTCTTAATAAGCCTTACCAGTGTACTAAGATCATGGCTATCTTGTTTTACCAGAACAAATCTACGACCCGTAGTTTCTTGAAAGAACAGATGTTTTTCCTTTGGGGCAAAAGCCTATTTAATTTAATTTGTTTGTTTTTGCCATGCTAGGGATTAAGGCCTGGTGCATGTTAGCTGAGTACTGTGCCACTGAGCTGAACTCCACTGATCCATTTTAATTGGTAGTGTGAACAGAAATCTCAGACAGCAGGGGTGCAACGTAGAGGAAGAGACTCCCCTTGTCGAGGACCAAGGTGCGATCTCTGTTTAGAGGGCTCAGTCCGAAGAGCAGGAGATGCAGAGTCAGGCCAAGAGCTGCTGTGTTGAATGGCAGGGGTGTAGACTCAGAAGCAGGCAAGCGCCAGAGCTAGGCTGTCAGTGTCCAGAGCAGGTGTAAGAATATGTGTATATCTGTGGGAACGGTTATTTTAAAAACATCTACTACTATGCACAGCTAGTCTCTGAGTAGTAATACGAACTAAACCTGGGCATTGTGTGGATATGTCAATAGAGATCTTTTAACATGAAGCAGCTGAGTACAGATACAGATAAGCAGAGTATTCTAACCTACCTAATCTTACCCCAGGAAATACAAGTAAGCATCTGCCTTTTCAATTTCCTTTTTCCATCCCCGGGAATTAGGTCATAAAACCAACTGGTAGAAGAAAGTAGCCCTCCCCTTAGGGAACCCGAGGTCCTTTGTCTAGACTGTACCCTCTGTGGCTTTCCTATGGATACACAGGCTCACAGTCACGCCTCTCCACCTGACACACTTATGCATACATATTTATCAATGTGGACCTGGAAAATTCAAACGGAATAGGAAGTTTTTACCTGATAAAATTTGGGAACGGAGTATCCTTTCGAATTTCTTGAGGATAGGAGTACCATTTTTTAAATATGTTTTCAGCAGATCCACAAAGCTCTATTTTGCTTGTCGGATTAATTTATTAGACCAGACAGTTTATTGGCGATCTGCTATGTAGTGAGCAGAAAATGGGAACAGGGAGATTTATGGAGTAGCTGCTGCAGTGAAGCTAGTGTAAGTGAAAAAGGGCTGTTGTGCCTTGTGGATCTGATGGAGAAACTGAGGGGCACTGAAGGGCAGAAAGAGACAGAAACTTTCTAAGATGGAGGCACAAAAGGGGGGCATCACTGTCTTTAGGTGCCCTGGTTCACGATAACATCAGTTACCCAGCTGGAGACGTGTGGCCAGCTGGGGTGGGGTGTGTGCTAAAACTCAGGAAAGGGGAGGCAGGAAAATGAGGTTTTAAAATACAGAACTGTGAAATACTTTTTAACATTTCCAGCACTTTATCAAGCTTGGAACCTCATTGTCTTTTATGATTCATAACTTTCCATCCATATGAGAAAATGAAAAAAAAAATGGAAACAAAGTCTTTGAAAGTAGGGAGGACTGGAGGGGTTGAAGGGAGGGCAGGAGAAAGAGAATAAAAAACTAAGAACCAGATATATTACGTAAAGGTACAAATCTCCAATGACGAATGTCCCTATATTGTATGCTTAAAAGGTACCAAGACATTTTTTTAAAATTCGATAGAAAGTACTTGAAACTTTCATCATTCTAGTATCTATCTTGTGATTAGAGTACAGCAATACTTTGAAATCTTCCCCTTAATTATGGTCTTTCCCTTGCTCCTGTAAGTCACATGTGACTTTTCGAGCTTTGTCTTTCCAAGCACAGGTCTGCCTATAAATTTCAATCCTGACATTTTAAGGCTGGCTTTTCAGCTCCAAACTCCTTTGTATAGCCAAATTGCTAATTATTCTCCTACATAAGCATGACAAGCTCACCTACTTACTGATCATCACAGACGCTTGCTGCTCTCCCCTCTCTGTAAACTTCTTCTGATCCTCCCTGCCTTTCCTGAGTCAGCTGTCCACATGCCAAATGTAAGCCACATCTTGGATGCATCACAATTGCACCAAATGGAGAGAGTCCTATCTCATTCTCCTCAACATGTGCCTAGATGTTGTATGCCGCTAATCCTATTTCATTTTAGACTATAGTTATTTATCATGCTCCATATCTTCCTTGGTAAAAACATATTATTTGAAAGCAAATACAGTTCTGATAGAATTTTGAAAATTTTTGACATCTATTGATATGTTTGGTATATGGCAGTATTCAATTAAAATAAATATCCTAATTATGTTAGATCTCCAATATTTTGCTCTTTGATTATAGGCAAGAGGAACATGGCTGCTAAACTTAAACAAAAATAATTCATTAGCGGGCTGTTATATAGCTCAAAAATAATGAAGTTCAAGTTGAAGAGTTATGTTTCAAAAAGTAGAGAAAATGAAAGGTCCTGTGAATTTAGGGAACTAAGGAAATTAACAGAGATCAATCAATGGCACATTATCTCCACTTTTCTTATTAATGTTTCAAACCTCTTACTTTAGTCTCCTTCCATTGTACCTGTCTGATGAAACGTTCACCAAACTTCCCAACCTTCATGATCTTTTATTTTTTACACCTTTTAAATCTACATTTGAAGAACCGGGTGTGGCAGTGCACACCTGTAATCCCATCACTCGGGAGGCTGAGGCAGGAGGATCACTGTGAGTTCGAGACCATCCTGGGCTACATAGTGAGTTCCAGGTCAGTCTCAACTACATAGTGAGACCCTGCCTCAAAAACTCAAATTTACATTTGAAGTATCACAGTAAGAGGCTTTTTCAGGCTCCAGTCTCAACTCAACATTGGTGGTTTTGCCAATGCCATCAGCTCTTGCTTGTCTTCTCTATCGTGGCTGTACTTGGTCCTCACCATGTGACCTTTTCACTAATTTAACAGAGAAAACAAATTTAAGAAAGAATCTTCTTGATCTTCCTCCGGCATAGTCTTCTTAGTGTGTGAACCTCCTGTTCTCTCGGGTAGAGAGCACTCCCTCCTCTTGCGCGGGCTGTCTCTAGTTTCACTGATTACTCATTCCTCCTTTGTCAATTTCTTCTTCCTTTGTTTCTTTCAATAAGGAAAAAAGCTCAACATCTCTGGTCATTAGAGAAATGTCAATGTAAACAACACTGGGATTCCATCTTACTCCAGAAAGAATGGACGCCGTCAAGAAATAAAATAATAACAAATGCTGGTGTGGGTCCAGGGGGAAAAAGGAAATCTTCTAAGTTGTTGCTGGGAATGTAAACTAGTATAACCACTGTGGAAATCAATGTGGAGAGTCTTTAAAAACCTAACACAAGAAATTCCTCTGTTTTTTTGGGGGGTTACCGGGGATAAAACCCAGGTCCTTGCGCTTGCGAGGCAGGCCCCCGAATCGCTGAGCTAAGTCCCCGGCCCTAAGAAGTTCTTTTCCTTCTAGATATCCTCTTGAAAGAGTTAAAGGCATCAGCATATTATGGTAATTCATGCATATCCGTGTTTGTAGCAGTACAATTCATAATATCTGAATCTTGGAAACAGTCTTGTGGCCATCAACAGTGGAACGCATTAAAAACCCGTAGTATTTATACACAGTGCAGAACCATGCTGCCATAAAATGGATAAACTTGAGTCTTGTAAGAAAATGAGTACACCTTGAGACCATAATATTAAGTGAAATAAATCAGATGCACAGGCTTAAATAGCACGGGATTTCTCTTATACGAGAAATCCCAAATATAATTAAAGAGCAAAGTAAAAGATACGCAATAGGAAAGAGGGAGATGGATCTTTTGCAAATGGAAAGCGGACGAAGAGATGGAGCCAGCAGGAAGGCGGAGATGGGGAAGAAGTTGAAAAGAGAATTGAGGTTATTATTTACATGCACCAACTCCCCGCGAGTAATGCGATCATCATATTCTGCAAACACGTAGTAATAAAACTTAAAAAGTGAAAACGTGTTAGGATTCAGATGCCAGAAATCCTCTTGTTTGAAAACAAACTTGAGATACAGGCAGCCCGTCCTGCTTTCCGACTGCCGTTTTAGCTCTTGCGACGCTCCTAGCTGTGCGCGCGGAGGCGTGGCCTGCAGTATTTCCTCAAGGTCCTCGTTGCCGCTTTCCCTCACATGACTCTGGAGGAGACGCTCTTGACAGATTTCGAAACAAAAGGAAATGTACAAGGAGCGAGCCCCCATTTCTATCCTGCTGTTCTCCTCTGCATGCGGCACTGCGCAGTGTCATCTTTCCTTGGCGTGTGTCGCACAACGCTTTACTTTCCGGGTGCTCTGCCTCCTGTCTTTCCTCAATCTCTTTTTTTTCCTCCTCCCTTTCTATCTTCCTCCCTCCTTCTCTCCATTCCTTCCTTCTTTCTTTGACTTATGTTGCTTCTGTCGGTTTTGAAGTGTTACTCTCCTCTTAAGTATTTCGTTGGGCACTTCTTTCCCTTCCAATAATGTACAGACCTGCAGGTCTTTGTTGGGATCCATGCAGTTTCTCTAGGGTGACTCTTCGAGAACCTGATGATGTACGCTCTCCTATGTGTGTGGGTACCCGTATGCATATGTGTTGTTAATGAACGTAGAAACTTATATTCTTTGAGCCAGGCAAGAAAGCAGATTATGATGGGGGGGTTGCCTACTTTTCTGCCTGCGACTATTCACTTAACCCCCCTGTTTTCACTCTGGTTCCTCATCGTTGCTGCTGACAGACCTGGTGTATCCAAATCTACATCCTCTCCAGTTCAGTTTGTCTCAAGAATGAATCTCCTGCTTCCTTCATGAGTGGGCAGAGGGAACTTGCCTGGCTGCTTTAGTTCAAGTGGGTTTTCTAATAACCTTTAAAGAGAGAGTGAGCATTATTTTTAAAATTACGTCAGCTGTGTACATGAAGTCACTCATTAGGATGAGAAATCAAATTTTAAAAATTTGGAAAAACAAAATCATATCACGAACTAATTAGTGACTATGTAAAAGAGAAGTCTTGGAGTCTTTAATTGTTTTATGTCTAGGAGTAGTTGCCAAAAGATGTTGCCCCATTATGAAGCTATTCTAGCTTAATAGTATATAAAGTTAATTGACTACATTAGATATTAAATTACTTGGTTTACCTAGTAACCTTAAAACAACCTTAGCTTCAAACTGTGTCTTCAAAAAATACATTTCTGTAGTTTTATATCTATTAACTAAGGATTGTCCTGAAGTGTGCATTTCTGACTTTTCACATTTCACTTAACACCTGCTTTTTACATCATTCTCCTCCTATATTTCCTTTTCTGTATTCTCTAATAAGAATAACCCTTTCCCCATTTATCTACAGAAAAATACATTGCATTTTAATCAAAGTCATACTTTTCAGAAGGCTGCCCACCTGAAGATGTTAGTAACACCACACTGAGACTTTCTATCGGTTTCTTTTTTATATAAACAGGTAGAGATAGTTTTAAGTAGTGATGTCTTTGTTACATGTTGCTTATTTGGTTGTTTGTCACCTTTGATCAAGGTATATTTGCTAAAGACCTCTATAGTAGGGTATTGTCCCCAACTTTAACACAGCTGTACATTTAAGAAGTAGAAAAGTAGAGCTTGTAATCAATAAATATGTAGTGGCATTGAGGTATTCTCATTTAAAAACATAGTGCTGGATTTTATAGATAAGGGCTCTTAGAATTAAATGTAGATATTTTTTCTTTCTTCTTTTTTTTTCTTTTTTTTATTTTTGGTTATTTGACACAGGGTCTCACTATGTAGTTGAGACTGAACTAGAACTCACTGTGTGGCCCAGGCTGGTCTTGAACTCACAGCGATCCTCCTGGCTCAGCCTCCCGAGTGCTGGGATTACAGGAGTGCGCCACCACACCCGGCAGATATTTTTTCTTTAAAAAGAGAGGTATCAGTAAGTTGTGGAAAGCCTCTACCATGATTTCTCCTGCATTTTCTTGTCTCTGTCTCTTCAAACTGGTGTGAGAGATGACTGCCATTGAAATGTAGAGTAGAAATACTAGTTATCTGAGTAACGGGGTTTGTATTAATTCAACTTCTTCTTGCTCTGTTCATCACAAAAAAAGTGAGGAAAGGAGAGCAGGTTGGAGGGAGATAGAGGTCACCCCTGTGGGAACTGATATGCCTCGGTAGGGCTTTCCACAACTTATTTTAGTAGTAGTAGCCATCGGTGTAGTCATCTCGATGCATTCAGTCTAATTAACAGATTAGAGAAAAGCTAATATGCAAATAGAAGTTCTAGATCTGGAAGAAAAGAGGCAATTAAGATGTTAACAAGAAAATCACTAACATAATTAAATTTGCATTTTCAGAATTATTTGTGAAGATGTTTCACCAATATGAGCACTCTACTTTGCCATCTTGGATGAGGCACTTCTTTGTATTTTGGTTTTTTAACCTGCAAATTTGGGTTAATAATAGAAGCAATTTTACTACTCTATGACAAGTCATATTTGACATATATTTAAACCAGAAGACCTATATAACTTTTATATCACATCCTTGTAAGAAGAGTAATTGGATAAAAGGAAATATATTATAATTTAAAATATGATTGCTAGCCCGGGGGTGGTGGCACATGGCTGTAATCCCAGCACTAGAGAGGCTGAGGCAGGAGGATCTCTGTGAGTTTGAGACCAACTTGGGCTACATAGTGAGTTCCAGGTCAGTCTCAACTACACAGTGAGACCCTGTCTCAAAAAAAA
>NW_022900949.1:64062096-64210624 GCF_012274545.1 Fukomys damarensis | reverse complement strand
GTGTGTGTGTGTGTGTGTGTGTGTGTGTGTGTGATTTCTAAAACTAAAAAGGAAAGAAAGCAGTTCTGAAACTCCTAAGAACTGAATCTGGAGATAAGTAAGGAACACTGCTCAGAATGCAGAGACAAAACAGACATACTGAAGCTATTAAAATAAGTGACATGCAGGGTTTGATTCAGATGCCACCAACTGCTTATAGGAGATTAAGAGCAGGTTAGCAAAAAAGTGGAGAAAAAAAATGATTTTTTAAAAAGAGGTAAGGAAAATAGCGCACAGCTGATGTAGCTCACTGAAGAGCAGGCAGGGTACCTGAATGATGTTAAAACATAGGTAATTACTTGAAAATTGTTAAAGAGTATCACGAAAAAAGTGGGTAAAAACCCTTGAAAGTGTTCAGAGGCGAAATGGAGAACCCTGTGGAGGACCACTGCTTGTCAGTGCTTTAACTCGGAACTCCTAGTTGAATATGTGAGCCAATTACTATCTTGGAAAGGTCATAGCTCAAAGTTAATCATCGTTATCCTGAAAAGAAAACAAGTGTTTGTATGAAGATGGCTTCATAAAATAAAACAATAAATACATTAAATACATTCCATACAAATCCTAGTTGGTTCACCGAAAATTTTCAAAAATTAATAAAAAGTACATAAAATGCATTTGTCTACTTTCCAAAATATAGAATGTTCACTGCTAATCAGTATGAGGTGTCTTAATATGAGACTACACTTATTTCTTTCGTCTTATTCAGTTGGTTCTTAAGTGAACAAACTTGATACCACATGTTTAAAATAAAGGTGAATGGGTTTATATTTGTATAATTAACATCTGGACAAAATATGTAAGATTAGTTATTGTTGTAAAATGGTAATGAGGTCTACAGTGTAAAAAGAATAGAAATCTGGAGGTGGAGAGAGATAAAGGAGGTGGAGGCCGTGCAAAAGTACTAAATTTTTCATCTCTTGCAGCAGAGAACCAAGAAGTATTTCTAAAATTGATTATTGCCATTGAAATATGTTATTATTTAAGCTAGTGGTCTCATAACTAACAGCTTAGTATACTAAAAACTGTTAAATGTGACTCTAGCTTGGTTATAGGACAGGACTGACAAGTGAGAAAGGATTTTTTTATTTAGACATTTCTGTGTTTTTATCTCGAACACATCTTTTTCTCTTTGCTCTCCATTTTATGGGTACACATGTTATAGCAATGGCTGTCGGTTTTGCAGATTTGTGCACGCGCAGGATATACTGTGATTAATGGCACCCCCACCTCCCCTGTCACGTTTTGCACCCTAGCTTTACATTTGGGGAAATTTAATATATATAATATGTTTTCTCATCCCCATTCCCCATTCTCCTCTCGTGTGACTTTCTGCTCCATCTCCTTCGTTCCTCTTGTTTAATAACTGTCTTTCTGCTACTTCTTGTCACCTTTCTGAGGTATAGCATGTTCTCCCTAACAGGTGGAACCCTGGACACTTCTTTACATTGTTGATGTTTTAAAATTGTTAGTAAGAATAAATTTAATTTCTAAAACTCTTCTAATATAGAAAGTCAGAATTATAGACAGAGAATTGAGCCTGTAGCACACAGCATTTGGCTATGTAGGAAGACTGTGCAGCCTTAGGAAAGAATCAAGTAGAACTGTGTGGACTATTAGGAAAGCATGTTCAGTATGTAGTTCTGAATGTAAAAATGAAAGGAACTGCACAGTAAAATCCTTTGGTACATAGAGAAGTTATATGTTTAAAAAGATCTATCAATAGGAAGATCTTTACAATTTGTCATTTTCATAAGAAATGGAATACTACTTGGCCAACAAAAGGAACCACCACCTACTGATGCATGTTCAGCATGGAGTAAACCCATAAACAATATTGAACAAGAGAAGCCACAAACAAAAGGCATATAAAGCTTTTTGTAAGAAGGGCAAAATTAATTATGGCACTAGAAATCCAAGTTTAGATGACATTTAAGAGAGGAGTTGAGGAAATTTTGCAGGTGATTGCTAGATGCTATATCTCCATTGGGATGATGTTTATTTACATGCCTAAATTTGTTAAAGTGCAAATTTTCAGTGTAAATCATACACTGAAAATGCAAACGTCTATATATTTTATTGTATGTAAACTATACATCAATTTATACAAACATGAGTGGTGAGACGCATGCATGAGTGTGTGTGTGTGTGTGTGTGTGTGTGTGTGTGTGTTTGTGTGTGTGTGAATGCTTGTGCATGCAGGGTACTGGGAAATACTACATCAAGTCCCTTAGATTGTACAGGAAACTAGAGAATAATTTACATCCTCTATTTAACTTTTATGAACACATTATCCTCATAATAAAACTAAGACAAATTAAGATTGCAATTTGCATCATAAATGCAGTGATTGTGAATGCTTTAAGGCAAAGCTGTTACCTACAAATGCTTTCCTTCTGCCTCCCAGCTCCAGCACAGATGCTGTTTCCAAGGTGCATGGTGCATGGCTTTGTTCCCTGCAGAGGGTGAAGGAAGCTGTGGAGGATAAAGCAGCTGCTGAGCTTGCTGGATATTGTTCAGAATTTGGGCACACAGAAGAGAAAGAAACCAACTCATGAGAGGGAGTGGGTAAGAAAACCAATCCTGCATTTCAGCAGAAGTGTATAAAGCATCATGCGCAGAAAGAAAAACTTTCCTCTGAGTATAGTCTTCTCCCTGTGTCTCAACAACATTTCTGTGCCTTGGGTCCTTGCAAAAATTGCATATTGGGCACATATATAAAGCAGCAGTAAACTAATGCTATTGCAGAACCAAAACCAAAAAAATTGGATGTAACCATGGGGCCCGTCAGTCAGCTGTTTTGCAAAAGCCAACTCCAAAGGACTTTTAATGACTGTTTTCCTGTGCACCAGCTTTTAACTCGTAATTCCTTTGGGTTGTTTTCCTTTTTCATCCTTCCATTGAATACAAGATATCTATAATAAATACTAGTTGATGATGCAAACCTTCACTTATCTACACAGGTATTCTGACCTCCTGACACTTATAAATCACAGGAATTTCTGAACGCAGGTATTAGTTCTTCAAATTTCTAACACAGACATAACTTGCAGAGGGCAGAGAAACATTTGCTTTGCATAAGAGGATTAATCTTTGCATGCTAACTGCTGCTATTCAATTCTTGTTTTGAAAGGTATTGACTTTTAGTTTCTTTTTAAAAAATATTTATTTATTTATTTATTTGGTACAGGGAATCAAACTTGGGACATAGCACTTGTGAGGCAGATGGTGGTACATATTTTTGTGAAGGGCAAGCCACCTGTGCTATCTTTTAGGTCATAACTAACACACCACCTGCATTATCTTTAGCTAACATTTGATCTGGGATAATTGCTGCAGAGAGTCATAATTCTTCAGTTGCAGTGACATCTTGCTATTAGAGACATCCTAATGTTATTATTCATTGAGATCTCAATTGTGACCATTGGCATAAGGAATTCATCTCCATGCCCTTGCCAAAGGTTCTGCGAGTCACATATAGAGCTTGGATTGACTGACAGTTTTAATCAATAGCCAAATTATAAACCAACTCAATAATATTTAAAGCCTGCTCAATGTGGTTTCAAGCTGGTCTCCTGCAGGAGCTCATAATATTTTGGACAGTATGTTGGTCTCATAGCTATGTCCCATGAAAGAAGGGAGAAAAAGAGGTAGACAAATACTAAAAGAAAGAATACCAAATGAGAGAAAAAAATTATATCAATAGGACAAAAACTATGACTTTAACTCAGGTAAGATGTGATTTTCTGCTTGACAGACTTTGAATTGGACCACGGCTCTTTCTGATTCTACATCAATATGTGGTCTTCAGTGTAGCTGGGACATTGGTTCCACAGGTTTTGGAATTAATTATGTGATCCACTTCATTATAATAAAACTCATTATTGGTTCTTTTTTTTCTAGAGAACCCTAACCAATGCAGAACATAAAAGCATTTCTTTTTGGACATGAGATCAAACCCTAGGGCACCTCTGTTCCTGAGCTACAAACGTTTTTACTTTTTACTTTAAGAAAATTGTGAGCTTCCTGTCTTAGCTTCCAATGCGTACATAAAAAAAAAAATCATCTGATTTTGTTTGTTGCACTATTGCTTATAAGCCAGTTAGGGAAGGTATAAATATTTTGCTATACCTTTATGTACTTATCTTTTTTCCTCTATCTCCTATCAGAAAGGTGTGCTAAAATCTGTCCTATGGTTGTGAATTTATCTTTTGCTAATGATGATTTACATGCTGTCTTATTCACTTTCCTTGTCGATAGAACGTAATACCTGGTACCCAAAGCTTGAAGGAGGAGCGGTTTAGTTTGGTTTATGACTCCAGAAGCTTCAGTCCATGTTTAACAGGATCAAACAGTAGAATGGTGAGGGGCCCTGAGTGGAGGAGAGCTGCTCACTACCATGGTAGCCAGGAAGAGAGAAGACAGGAGCCTGGGAGGGAGGTGCACCCTTCTAGATCATCCCCCAATGACCTGCTTCTAATTAGGCCCCACCTCCTAACAGCAAGTCAGCTGTTGCTCCCCCGTAATCTAATTACCTTCTATAAACCCTACCTCTGAGTGCATGAGGCTTTGGGGATCATCAAGATACAAACCATAATATTCTTCCCAGACCCTCCGAAGACTCATGTGCATCCATTTATACAAAACGTATTTATTTAGTCCATCTCTGAGTCATAATTCTTAAGTTCCAGGCCGGGGATTTAGCTCAGTGGTTCTGCCACCTGCTTCACAAGCATAATGTCCCGAGTTCAATCCCCGGTACTCCCCCCCCCACCAAATCTTCAATTTCACCATTGCTGAAATGTCTGAGGTCAAAGTTCTTCTGAGACTCAAAGCTTTTAGCTAAGAGATTCTGTGAAAGAAAAAATAAAATGAAACATTCTAAAATACAACAACACAGAGTAAAATTCTCATTTTCAAAGGGAAGAATAGGAGGGTAGAAACCCATGGGACCAAAGCAAGATTAAAGGCTTAATCCCCTTTGGACAAGAATTAAATCCGGTAGTCACATGTAGGGACAGGGGCCCTGTAGGTAGGGAAAAGATAGGATAAAGGCCTCACTCAACTGTTTTAAAAATTAATAAGGCAGTTTTAACCTCTACAGCCAGAGAGCAGCAATTAGAAGGACAAAGGCAGCTAGACTCTGATAATTAGGCAAAAAAAAAAAAGGCAGTTAAACTCGAACAACGAGGAAGACAAAGGTGAAGAACTCAGGACCAGGAAGATCCTAGCAGCACAATTAATGTAAGAATGGTAAACCTCCCCTTTACTTAAACCTTTAACCTAAATTACTAGTCCATAAGACCCCCACTCACAATCTTACCCTCCAGCAGAGAACAGGGAAAGGTCCCATGGCCAGAAGAAATCCCAAATTAGGATGAAAGCCAAGCCAGGGAGTAAATCAGATTCCAAGAGCCTATATGGGACAAAGATCAGCTGTCAATCATTTCTGTTTTCCTCCTCTCCCATCTTCGTATGAATTCTCTTCTTTTATTTTAAATTGCTTCTTTAGTTCTTTACCAATGCTGGGTTTAGGATTGTGGGGAGCTACATGTTTTGAAAGAAACGGGCACCTGCCAAAGATCACTTCACACAGTGACAGAGCTCGTATGAGAGATTTATCCTACTCAGAGAAGGAGGAAGAAGAAGAGAGAGAGCTGGGTGGAAAGGGCTTGATTACATAGCAGGTGGCGGGTGTAAGCAGGTCTGGGGAATTGCATCAGCTGTGCAGGCAGCCACTCAGGGGCCATTATTTGTGATCCGTTCCTTATATGGACAAGCCTTGCTCGCACATCGGTTTTGCTTACAATGACGTGTGATGTAGGAAATGGAAATTTAAGGTATAAAATGGTGGTTGCTAACCAAAATGGTGACAGCCATATCAGGGCAGTTATCTTATACGTTCCACTAGAGCAGTAGCAGGATGTGGCAAAGCAGTGGCTTGCTGTCCACCCCTGGAGGTTACAGCATGGCATAGTGTGGCGTGGTATACAACTCTTCCCAGACATTACAATGTGGAGCACTTGGAGCAAGTTGTGCCAAAGAAATATGAACTCCAAAAGAGTTGGGCAGCTCCACTCCTACTACATTACAGGTTGCAGCCCTCCTGGACTTTCTGTTGCGGTGTTTGCCTACTGCCTGATATTTCTTTAGAAGTTTCGTGTTCCTGGCTTTTCCAACTTCCTGGGGTCTCCAGTGTAGTTTTATCTTCATTCTCACAGCTTTGTTCACTGCTTTCTTAGGAACACACTCTCTGGCCATGTCCAGCCTTCTTTTGAAAGCTGGGGGAAGCATCCACATCTCTGAAACTTGCATTCTGCATGCTCATAAAACCAATACTATGTGGATGATGCTAAATTCTGCCACTAGCTTGAGTAGAAGCTTTGGATCTTGGCTGCAGATGCTTCTGAGTGTGCTTGAATAGCTGAACTCTGGGAAATCCTCCTAGCTGGCCCTGAATGAGCTGGGTTCTCTGAGCTCTCTTGTCAAAGTCTCTCATCTTTGGACCCTTGAGCCTGTGAAGGATGGGACTTTGCTTTTCCCCCAGCTGTCCTTAAGGCATCTTTTATATTGTCCTGATCTAAAGTACTTTGGTTGTTTTTAATGTTAATCTTCCCAGGAATTAAGCTGTCATTATTTGTTCCCCAGCAGCAGCTATCTGTCTTAACCATTCTTGTATTTTCAGCTTTTAATTTACATTTAATTCAAATATTGCCACTGGAAGACAGAACTATAGATCTTGAGTCTGCTCTGAACTTACCTCTGTTTCTCTGGAATTTCAGCCCCTTTAAACCTTTTTGTCTCCTCACCTCACTGTTATGCTGCTGCCCCCCACCCCCGCCAAAAAATTATAGTTTGCCTGGCTTTTCCGGTTTCCTGCCCTGAGGAAAAGTCTTGATATCCTTTATGTGGCAGCCATCTTAAGGCAAAGAAAATCTAACATTTACCCTTATTTATAGGACTTCTAAAAGCATATAGTCAAAATGTGCACTTTTTATATGCTCCATTTTTTTTCTTTTTTCAATCCACAGGTGTTATTGCACCTTTACAATGTCACAAGTGGTCTAGAGGTTTTATTACATCTTCAAAATATCTCAAGCAGACAAGGGGTTTTATTGAATCATTGAAATGTCATAAGTGGCCTTAGGAATCTTCTAGCATCTTTTTTCCATTGTATGACTCTTAGATCTCATTCAACGGCTGAAATGCTCTTTTTTCACAAACAACATTATCCAAATTTTTTTGATATCCTTAATTATAGCTGTTACAGTGGGCTGAACCAAAGCATCATGATTTGAGACAGGTTTAAAATCATTTCCTTCAAGAATTAGCTCCTCTTTCTGGGATTGAGAAAATTAGTAAGCGATCCACACCCTGCAGATGCATTTTTCATCCCAAAATTTCAGAATTTGATGAGACCATCCTCCTGACCTCATTTTGTAGTAGAAGTCCAGAGTAACACCCTTTATTACATTCAGCACATGGCCACAAGGAGTACAAAGGACAGCCAGCTCCTTTCTCTTTCCATACCATTTGTTAATCTGAAGTTCTCCCCTGAAAAAAGACTGAGCTGATGTTGGTGTGCTTGAAGTATTGGGGACTAAGCTATGTAACTTAGATCTCACAGTCTAGAGGTCAGTGTTATCTTGCCTTCAGAACAGGGAAGTTTGCAGAAGGCCATAGCCTTTGGGCAGAATGTCAATAACCTGGCATTGCTGAGGCCAGACAGAATCTGCTGAGAACAGTAGTGAATATAAAGGTATTTGAGTATAGAGAATATCTGGTTCCTCATTAATTTAATCCTTATCCACCCTCAGTACTTGAGCCTCAGAGGGGCACTTCATATTTGAACCATAAAAGATGGGAAACATGGAAAGAAAATTTAGAGACAATGCTTAGATTAGTCATGGACTTCAATTGTCCTCTCCCAGGACCCTCTGATCATTCAGCTCCAATTATATCAACCATCTTTACATCACCCCAAAACACAAGGCAACTCCCTCTATCAGTGCTTTGTAACTTGTTATTTCTGCTTCTTTTCTTGCACACATCTCAAGAGAAGGCTTGTTCCTTTTTCTCTGTCTGGACTTTGTCCCAAAGTTACCTTTCATGGTGAACTTCCAGAACCCCCTTACTTAGTAGGACCACCGATGTTTCTCCTCCCTGATATGGTGGAGGAAGGGGAGCATGATGGGACCTATTACAGACACGGGAGAATAAGGAGACGTGTTCTGTTTTGAACACACTAAAACAGAAATGTTCCCAAAAGAGCTAGAAAAACAATTCTGTAACTCTCTTTGTCACACCTATTCTGAAAATGAAGATGATTATCATCCGCCAGACTGTCAGTATTTCAGAAGATGTAGACATCACTCAGGATACAGTCATTGCAAAGGGTCCCAAAGGAACCTGTTTCCAAAGGCTGATCAGACACCTTTTGGGGGGGATGATGAGGAGTAAAAAAGAGACAATTTTCAAGATATAAAGGGGGACCATGGGCTGAGCAATTCTGATCCACCATACCTTCTCTTCCCTGATGTCTTTTTTTCACCACAGACCCCCATGAATGGATCCAGCACCGTGGTAATGGACTGGTACCCCTGAAACTGTGGGGCAGAATAAATCTTTGCACCTTCAAGTTGTTTATTTGAGATACATGGTCACAGCAAGGGAAACTTGCCTAACACATCTAATAAATATCTCTTACAGGTTTTGACAATGAAATATCATTCAAAGTATGCCTCATTCATAATCATGTTAAATCACATTTATTTATTTTGGGTTGCTTACAGAAAACTACAAATCGTAAGTTAATCTTCTCAGCCTTGGATCTCCTCGCTCCTTGTAAAATTCACAAAAATTGTAGTGCTCTGCTTTTTCAACAATTATTACCTGGAAGTATTTTGAATTTCTTTTTTTTTCTTCTTCTCATTGAGTGTATTGGTACATTTTAGGTATACAGTACAGTTACATTCATCATTGGGATCTTGTACCTTTACATGACAGGTCTTGGTTCTCATTTTTTCCCCTTGTCCCTGCCCTCCCTTCACCTCTCCTCCCTCCCCATTTACAAAGATTTTGTTTCCACTTTTTTCCTTTTCTCAGACTTTTTCTTTTCCTTTATATACTTTCCCCTACCCTCCCACTTCTCCCACTTCTTTAGCCCTTTTCTTTCTATTTCACATTGTTAATTATAACATTAGGATCTTATGTACCATTATAGTCTTTCACACCAGAAAAACTATTTGGTGTTTACACGTGTGACTTATTTATTTCACTTAGGAGTATGTCCTCAATATGTATCCATTTGCTTATGACTCTAATTTCTCATTCTTTATGGCTGAGTAGCATTCCATTTTATAGAAAAAATGCATCTTCTTTATCTGGTTTCCAACTGATGGGCAAATGGGCTGTTTCCAAGTTTTAGCTATTACAAACTGTGCCACTATAAACATAGGTGCTTACTTCTGTGAATTCTTTTCCCACATATATCATGCTGACACGTACTATTTATACAACATAACAATGTGATTGTTGCTTTTCTAGAAGAAACAATTACCAAGGCGTACAAGAATATCAGTATATGTTGTCCATGTAACCAAAGACTTCCGGATTCTTTTACTAAATGCCAGAGAAATTGGCTCTGTCAGCTATCTCACATTACATCCTTTGGGAAAACATCTGTTGCTTTCTGCTAAACGAAAAAGCATCAGTATGCCTTCCCAGTCATTGCCTTGGATCATCTGTCTCTCACTTGGCACATTAAAGAATATTCTAATCCTGTTTCCAAAACAATAAAGTTTCAAATACTTAATAAGTAATACAAACTATCCCTAACCCCCACCCCCTAAAAATCACAGAAACCAAAACTGTACTACAAATTTAGCTTCTGGGAGAAAATTTTTTTAAATGTAATTTTTTTTTTTTAGATTATTGTAAAAAAGCATGACCCTGCTTCCTATAGTTAACACTGAAATTTTTCCATTCAGCAGAGAAATGGAAATTATTGTAGCAAAGGAGAAAAGAAGAAAAGATGAAAAAAGGCTGATAGATAAATTTTCATACTACTTCTGCTATATTTATGTTCAAAAATGTTTGCAGTACATTATAAGGAATAAAATGTATTATTCTTATACTGATATTAAGTAGATGAATGGAATATTTATGATTAAGTATATTTATTGCATATATAGGATGAAGTTAAATTTCCTCTCATGTTTTAAAAAATCATAAATGTTTGATGCAGAGCAAACAGATTTGTATAATTATAAAATCTTTCAATATCCAGATATTACTTGATTAAGTAAAATTAACACCTGTACATTTATTCAAGAAAAATATATACAAAATATTGTTGCAGCTGTTGTTGTAATTTTAGAAGTCCCCCTTACTAGTGACTCATTAAATTCATTTACTTAGAATCCTAGTGTCATGGCTGTGCCTAGATGCCCCTCCCCCAGCTTCATACAATTGTAGGTGGGGCTTTTTCAGAGGTGGCTGAATCTAGAGCTGTGACTGATTCATCCTGCAGTGCTAGGACTAAGAGTGCTAGGATTAAGGGTGGGTGATTAGTAAATCAGTCCACTGATTGGTTTGGTACTGCTCTAATCCTGGTAGTTTGGATGGAAGATACGGGATAGAAAGGCTCGTCTTGTCCCTCCCGTGCTTGCTTTGCTACCTTCTGCTCCCCAAGAACTGCTTTTCCTCCACAATGCCTATCTGCCATGCCGCATTCAGCCTTGCAGCCACCTAATTATGGACTGAAATCTTTACAAACTGTGAGCTAAGTAAACATTTTCCCCTTTACCTTTTTGGATGTTGGGTGATGGTATTTTGTCTCAACAATAGGAGAAAAGTAACTAACACTTAGAAAACATTTTTTGGGACTGAAGAAAGATGAAATTTAACTTTTCAGATGAATGTTAACTCTGGTGTTTTGTGAATATTTTTAAAATATTGTTTTAGACATTTAGACGAATTATGAGAAATATATATAAAG
Organism: Fukomys damarensis; assembly: GCF_012274545.1. Lineage (NCBI taxonomy): Eukaryota > Metazoa > Chordata > Mammalia > Rodentia > Bathyergidae > Fukomys > Fukomys damarensis. The sequence goes on along the minus strand of NW_022900949.1, from coordinate 64,199,586 downwards.
ACATATTTTAAATACAATTATTTCAAGTTAACATTTGGTCCTATTTTAAAATACATCTAATTTCCTTTGCTGTGTGTTTGTATATGTATGTGTTTGCATGTGTGTGGTACCCAGGGTTGATTCCTACCGCTATTTTACTTTTGTATTTTGTGACAGAGTCTTGTTAACTTCCCCAGGAGAGACTCAACCTTATGATCCTCCCAGCCTCCCCAAGTACTGGGATTAGAGGCATACACCACCACCCCTGGTTTGATTTGTTTTACTTTATAGTCATGTGTAAGACCAGAGAGCACACATAAAGGAGAAACTGCTCCATGTACATGGAAATAACAGAACACGTCCAAGTTCAGGTTAAGGTGTGGGTAAAACAGGAAGGTAAGCAAAACAAGGAAGCAAAATCCTGAAGGGTTTTATTTCATAGGTCCAAAGGAGATGAAACATGATTGTTTTATGAAGAAAGTGGGTCACCAGGAGCATTTCCAACAAGAACTGAGGCATTGTTGGGCAGAGAAAAATTGGAAAACAACTCAGGCAAGATTGAAGAATGGTGACCTGCAAGGAAAATGCAAAGCAATTGTGAGATGGTAGTAATATTTTGTGAAATTTATTTAATTTTAAATTGAACTCATGTTAGTTATCTCTGAGGATACCCTGTATACAAATAAATAGGAATAACTACTAGATAAGATTTCTTATAGCTTTCAACACTTGAAAACTTTCCTGAGCCCAAATCTTTCATTCTGTAATTAAAAAGTCAAGACAAGATTGAAATCCAGAAAGCTATGAAAGATACATTTTATTTTTACCTCATTTGGTGCCTAAACCTGAGCTAGCCCAAACTAGCACAAAGCTACTTATAGTCTCCCTTCATTTCACCAAAGAGACTCTCACATAACTGGCTGGAGAAACATTAATGTGTTGGATGGAGCCCTGCCCCAGACCTTGGTGGAGGGCTTTGGAGCATAGGGTTGATTTTTCTGAGGTCTAAATAATATTTTTTTGACCCTAAAGCTTTCAGAAAAAGATGTGTATGTATTAGAATCAAACTTTATCCAACTGAATAATAGAAATTTCTTTTTTGTTGTTGTTTTTTTTGAGACAGGGTCTCACTATGTAGTTGAGACTGACCTGGAACTCACTGTGTAGCCCAGGCTGGTCTCGAACTCACAGTGATCCTCCCTGCCTCAGCCTCCTGAGTGCTGGGATAACAGGCGCGTGCCACCATGCCCACCAATAATAGAAATTTCTGTGGTCTATTTTCAGGGTGATTGTTTTAACCTTTAACTTAATCCTGTGACTCTCTTCTGATTTGGTTTGAATCTTTTTCAAATTCTTTATGTAAAATGAATCTAAATTTAGGGATAAAAAACTGAGGTGCCTATCTAACCTGTTCTTTCTCTGGAGTCTATACGCATTTTCTCCTTTTCAATATCTTTATGAGTATGTGGCTGGTACTTTATATATGCTGTCAAGATATGTTTGGTGAAGTAATCACAACACAACTACTTTTTAAAGTCTTATACTTGTTCATAAGATGCTTACTTTAATTTTAAAGTTTTTATTAGTGCATAGTTACAGTATATGATGATTATATTCATCTTACTTAATTCTTCTATAATTTGAAAATGCTAGTTTTATGTATCCTTATCATAATTTCTCCCATCCCTCCTTCTATTTTTGTAATTCTTTTCTCATTCTAAAGCATGTTGTTGTAAACTTACCCTTGCTAAACTTTATTTTTGATGACTTCTCTTATTAAGGTTGATTTTAATTCTAAGCATAAGTTCCAAGATGATACAGTTGTTCTTGGTTTAGGATCATCTGCAAATCTAATGTGTACTTTTAAACATTATTTAATTTTCTAATGAAATAACCAAGAGAAAGCATGAGTTGATAAACAATGGCAAAATTGGAAATTCTCTGAGACAATTTGTTTTATACATGATTTTGGCACATTCCTTCTACAGGGAATACGTTATAGAGACACATTCTCAAAACTGGCAATAGTTTCAGTTTTGAGCCATAACATCAATATATTTCAGTTATGTTTTATTAAAACTTAAAAAAATATGGCGCCTGCATTAGTCAGCTTTCTCACTGCTGAGACAAAGTATCTGCCACCAAATTAAATTTTATCATCGACTCACTGTTCTGGGGGTAGAGCTGATGGTCAGCAGGTTCCAAGGCAGAATCATAAGGAAGTGTGTGGGAAGCAAAGCTGTTCTTTTCATGGCAGCTGAGAAGCACAGCAAAGGAGGAGAGCACCAGTGAGAGATGGACCCTCTGATAGCACCTCATCCTCACCTCCTACCAGGCTCACACCCTAACAGCATGTTCAGCTGTGAACGTCAGTGGATTAATAAAGAAATCACTGCAAAGTGATTGCAAAGCTTGCAGTTGCACCAGTGTGTTCAAGGTTCAGAGTTTTAGGAAAGCTTAGAAATAGAAAATTCAGACAGAGCGATCTGTTTGGTGGAAGGAAGGAAGGAAGGAAAGTGTTTTGAATACTGGAAAGAACTATAATGAAAGCACTTGTGATAAAAGAAGTTAAAGGGGACACAAACACACACAATATGAAGGGGAAACTTTGATGGAACGTTAAACTCACTAATTACTGGATTAAATATAGAAATGGACCAACTTCATTCGACAGCTTTGGTCACTACAGGACTTTGGGCATCGTCTGAAGTTAGCAAAGGACTTTGATGAAGAATCTTTGCATTTTAGAAAGGTGATAGACTTTGGGGGCTATTACACGACTCTAAAAGTGCTGATAAGAGTTCTGTAGGTCTCTGGAGTTTCTGGCAGCTTTTGAGTTGTCAAGTATGTTTCAATTGTTTCATAGGGGGTTTATAGTTGTAGCTTCATAGTGAATTTTATAGTTTTATTAGAGCAAATTAAAATGTACGTTATGAAAAGAAACAACTAATTACTGTTTTATGTCTGCCCATCACTGTATGTACATTTACAATAGGTTACCTGGTGTTACTTATTTCAAGTTTATTCTGTACATAGTTACAGAGGTGAGACTCTGGTACCGAAGGTAACTTTTATAAAATGCATAATGACCCCTTTCTCCAATGTTCTGTATTAGATACGTCTACTTTCTGCACGCTGTTACTGTCCCTCCTTTCTATTCCTTTCTCTCCTTCCTCTCCCTGCTTCTTTTTTTCTCTCACTGAGTTTATTGGTACACTTTAGGTCTACAGTACAGTTATATTCATCACTGGGATCCTGTACCTCTACAGGACAGGTCTTGGTTCTCGTTTTTTCCCCTTGTCCCTGCCCTCCCTTCACCCTCTCCTCCCCTCCCCATTTACAAACATTTTACTTCCATTCTTTTATCTTCTCAGATTTATTCTTTTCCTTTATTCCCTTTCCCCTACCCCGCCTACTTCCCCTACACCTTTAGCCCTTTCTTCATTTATTAAATTATAAATTCAATCTTTGAGTCAACAATTTAATCCTACAGTTCAAAATTTTAAAAATAAAACAGACATATACAAGACATCCACTCTTCTTGTCCCCCATCCTCCTGGATCCTGGATCTTCCAGCCTCTTTCTCTTGGGCGACAAGTTTGACACGTGACGTGCTCACCGCTTGAGACACACTCTCACCTGCAAAGAAAATACCTTTTGTTCAGGGTTTCAAGTATTAACTTGTCACCTCAGTTGTAGGATCAAGAGGAGCCCAGGAAATGACTAGAACACCCCCATTCCCTCCCACACATTCTTGTTCCTGGCAAAAAATTTGCTTCTAAGTCTCTGAGAATCTAACTTTCCAAAAGGCAAACCGATCTGAGTCAAAAGGCTGGTGGGATTTTAGTAGATCGTTTTCCTTCCATTCCACTAGGCACTGACAGGGATGGTAAAACCAAGATTTGTCAGTAGAAGGAAAGGAGGGCAGTGAGGACCATTGGCAGGGACAAGCCTTTGTAAGGAATGCTCTTTCCCGCATGGTGTCTGATTTTCCTGGAAGGTAAGCTCTCCAACATGAGTAGATGGAAGGGTTTTTCAGGGACAGGCACGAGGATGCATCTGCACAGAGCTCAGAACTCTCAGATAGAAACAAACAACTCGGGGGAGACCAGGGTGGATTCAAAAGAGAATGAAAGCAATTTGATTTCAGAGATCCAAATATGCCATTCATATTTTGAACTTTTGTCTAGTAGCTCAGAAAGATATTTTCCCCACTAGTTTCATGTTAATAAACAGAGTGGTAAATTTTAGTAAGAAATGCTCAGATCTGACACTAGTCCAGCAAAATGAATGAAAGGTATTCTTATCTTACAGATAGCACTGTTGATATAAAATTTCTATTATAAAGATGCTTTGTTTGCTAATTTAATTATTGGATTTGTTTTTTCCCTATGTTTTTCTTATTTATGGCTTTTTCATACATGGATATGTCTTTAGTATCCACCCTAACTTCTTTGTTTTGGGGAAAAAGAACATATGCGTAAATGATAAAATATTTAAGTGCAGAAGTGTTGATGGGGATACTTCATTTGAAATTGTTTCTGGAAAAGTATTTGTACAAGTAAATAAACTAAATAATACAAACAGAAAAATGTCAGACCTGACATTTCAAATGGATTAACAGCCACTTGAGTGTCTTGAAGTCAGTAATTTACATGGAGCACCAAGTTGAATTAACGTACTCCTTAACTTGATAAGTAAGTATGCAATCTCTTCTCCTTTTACCTTCAAAAATATGTACTGTTTAAAAATTCTCAGATCCACAGTTAGGAGATTATGATTCAGAAATTTTTGTTTTATTTTCTTTTGATTCTCAATTATATGTCTGTTGGATTGTGCTCATTTAATAGTAAACTTTAAAACCATTGTGTTTTTGTGTTTCTGTATGTGCTGTGTGTGTGTGTGTGTGTCTGTGTGTGTGTCTGTGTGTGTGTTAGAAGGAAAGTGTGTCTGTGTGTGTGTCTGTGTGTGTGTTAGAAGGAAAGGGAGAAACAAAGGTGTGGGAGGGAAGGAAAGAAAGAGGAGAAAAACAAATGACCAGAATGACAAGAATAAATTTTGCGCTGGTCCACCTTAGTCATCTTTCTCCTTTGCTGTTCTAAGTCCCTGAGTTCTGAGGCAGATGCCAGAGTGAGTAGCGGACCTTGGTTCCTGTAAATTGTTATACAAATTGGTCACTGAGGGAGCTCCATTCACATGTATAATCTTTGTAGATCAATACTTCCAAGAAGACAATTTTCTGGATATTTATAGTAAATTATCTTGAGAAAGGCAGCCTTTTCTAACAAAGGAATCATTTGGCTGGAATGGGGCTTATGAGTACTAGTGTGAAATGTTCCCCTTATAGGAGCAGCTGCTACTTAATGATAATTGGTAGCTTCTCTGCAAAAACTCCATTCTGTGATCAAACAACATGGATTTGTTTTTTTCAAAGGAAGCTAGAAATACAGCATTTTAGGTGAAATCTAATTTCTATGTTAAGACACTTTTGTCTCAGCTACCTGGCTTGTATGGCTGTCTTCTCTTTCGGGCTGATGTCTGTCTTATCTGTAGGGATAATGTCTAATCCTTTCATGTTTGAAAGCCATTTTGAAGTAGCTTACCACGTGGTTATGATAGGTGACCTACATTGGCAAAGCAATCATGCATACACACTGGATGCAACCCAGGAGACCTGCAGTTCCCACTAACCCATTCCTTTTCTATCTCCTCCACATTGGCTCCACATGCTCCTTTTGAAATAGTGTGGGTACGATACTGCCTGAAATGCTACGACAAATTGTCTAAAATGACATGTCTTAGAATAGTTGAAAACTCGATGGCCAACGTTAATGTGCTATTCCCAGTCATTCAAGATTACATAGGTTTTGGTACTATTAACCATTACGAATGTTTGGGGAATACTCCTGGGAATTGAGAAAAGAAGCATCAGTACCTTTTCTTTTAGGGTAAAAATCTAAATGGAGATGCAAGAATGACTTTGTCATTCTATTCTGTATCATCAAATTCACACGATATACAGAAAATAGATAACTCTATTGGTTATTTGTAATCCCTGACATGCCTCATAACTTTCCATTTCATCTTTTTATTGCTTGTAAAACTGAATGCTAGCTTTCCGCAAGCTATTTCATACGACCAGCTTATTGAAAGGCGGCTCTGTAATTACAGATTACTGTTCTGTGTATAGAATAAAAAGGTCTGCTTCATCTAACTTCAGTTGTTCTGCTAGGATGCAGTTAGATTGAAGCAGATGTTGACTCACCGATGAAAATATTTTAAAACAAGATTTAGAAGAGTACACCAGCTGTACTGTAAAGGTAAGTGTGCTAACAGTGTTGCCTTTCTAATGGGTAAACGGTATTTGAAATCATTTTGTCTTCTGGGTTTCTCAGGATTCTAAATTAAATTTATTCTAGACAATTAGTCTTCTGATCTTTTCAAAGCTACCTCACAGATGTTTCCATTCTCAGCAGACCAAACATGACCACAGAAATGTTTAATATGGAAATTTGTGCTTCATCTTTTGTTCTTCATGCATTTGCTATCTTAGAAACTTCTCATTGTGTTTTTTATTTTGTTTTGTTTTGAGATAGGGTCCTAGCATATAGTTCAGGCTGCCCTCAAACTCATTATGTAGCCCAGGCTGGTCTTAAACTCACAGCAATTCTCCTGCCTCAGCCTCCTGAGTGCCGGGATTATAGGCTTGCACCACCACGACCAGCACTACTCACTAATTTTGAAATAAACTTTTTTATAGGAGATCAAATAATCAACTCAACATCACAAATATTTGAATATGTCTTTCCTGATGTAATGAACTCATACAATGTGCATAAAAAAGTGGGTTTATGTCTTTTAAATGGGTTTTGCTGTATGTGAACGTGGGTATGTCAGTGTGTTATGTCTTCAAAAAAAGGGTAGTATCCTACAACTAATATTTAAACCTAGTTTTTCAATTTATAATACTACTAGCACACTTCTCATGTCATAAAATGTACTTTTCTCAGTTAACTCTGCCTTATGTTTTACAATTAACTTGATCATGTTCAAATTTGTTTCTAATTTTTTGTTATTAAACAACACTTTCTTTCACAGACTTCTCTCTGTGTGTGTGTGTTTTCTTTGTTTTATGTAAGAGTATTGGTAGAATAAATTTCTAAATAGGCAACTGTGGCTAAAAACATTGAATTTTAACTTTAATAAATAGGGTTGAATTGCTGCTCATACAGCTTTTGCCTCTGCTGTGTTTAAAAGTGCTTGCTTTAACACATCAACGAATTTGTCAGACTTTTTAATATTTGTCCAACTTCTTTGCATACATTAATTATAAAGTTAAATCTTTCCACATTTTTGTTAATATTCCCTGAACTATCATTTTCTTAGTTTTATACTGAGTTGTCTTTTTCCTCACCAATGTTGCTCAACAGTCATTCAATGAATATTTAGTTATTAGTCAATAATGTGCTAGACACAATTAGAGAAGCTAGGAACATATCAGCTAACAAAAACAGATGAAAACCTGATATAAGGGACAAAAACGAACAAACAGAAAGCCCAGTATTAGTATGTTAAATGATGAGAAGCTCAATGGGGAAACCTGAGTGGTAAAAATGGGATAGGGTTCACATTGCACTATGAAATGTTACAGCCAAGGAAAGCTTCAGAGGAAAGGTGCTATGCCTAAACACCTGAAAAGGCAAGAGTCAAATTGTGGATACCCGGCAAGAACAATCACACTGAGGACTGCAGGTGCACAGGTCCTAAGGAGCGATCGACACACGATGCCTGGGTGGCTGGAGCTGAGCGCTATGGGACTGGAGCCTTGAAGGCAGAAGATCAGCTTGGTAATAAGTGGGAAGTCAGCACGGCTGCTACAGGATGCTGCATGCCACTGTCAGGATCTTTGGTTTTCATGCTGCATGAAGCTGGAAGCCCTCTGAGGGTTTAGACAGAGAACTGACCTATGACTTCGTTAACAGGATCACTCTGGCTGCTGTGTTGAGTTTTCCACGGTGGGTGGGCAGAGAAGAGTGGCATAGGAGGCACATGGGTGAAAAACAGTTCTGGGTGGAGAATCTGTACTTTGGACATGCATGTTTGGAGTGGAAGTGGTAACAAGTAGATATCCTTTAAAGGTGGAATTGTCAGAGTATGCTAATGGATTGGATGGAATGAGAGAAATATTCGAGTGACTGAAATTTAGCAAGCACATTTCTTGAGAGGACTGAAGTTTTTCATCAGTCATTTGTGTTTTACATTTTCTTAGATTTCTCCCAATATTTTTGTAGAATTTTATTATGGTATTTTTCCCAGCAGGAGCATTTTAATACTTCAAGTATTTTAGGGTCATCAAGATTATAACACCAGCAATCATTAATCATTAACTTATATTCATAATAAAAAATAACTGCTCATTCTATAAAGACTTAAAAATAGACATTTATTCCATAATGAAAAACTATAGGAATATTCTCTCTTCTTCCCCTCCATCTCCTTTCTTAAATATGCTGCATAAACCTTCCCTTTTTAATGCGGTAGGCCCGTGAAGCTCAGCTGGTATGGGAAGGGGAAGATAAGCAACCTTAGCAGTGCTTTCCAAGGAATACAAAAGATATGGTCAAAGGAAACATAACATTTCTTTTGAGTTTGATACAAGTGACAGACTAAATTGACAACAAATAAATGAATAAATCAAATTAATTTGATTTATTCACAGATAAATAATCTCCAATTGGCTAAGGTGGTGATTTTTCCCTGAGGGGTTATTTGAAAAATGTCTGCGGACATTTCTATTTGTCACAACTGGTTGGGAACTTGTTGCATCTAATGGGTAGTGACGAGGGATCTGCAAAACCTCCCACCATGCAAGGGACAGTTAGAGCACAGGATTATGTAGCCTAAATGTCAACAGCAATGAGACTGAGCTATGCTACCTGAGATGAATGTTCTTAAAATATGAAGTCTGGTGATCATGAATCAGCAAATAAAGTCCAGCAGCTATTAATACTGATTTGTCTAACAGTATTTATGCCTGTGGCTGCTTTCATCTGTGGTATTTTAAAAGTCAAACTGTTGAAGCATATTGCATAAACAGTTAAATCTGAAAATTATGTCCCTTTAAAACTAAATTTGAGAGTATTTTATGTTTCACATAAAAATATGAAAGGCCACAATACTTAAAATATACATTACATATCAAAAGTTTTGTTACAATGACTACCATGTTATATGCCACATGATATTTATTTGGTTTATTTGAAATCTATCTCTGCCAGGTGACTTGCATGAGAACTAGATTATAATTAGAAGGTAGCTTTATAGGTATGGAATTAAGCACAAAAGTGCTTATTATTTATTTGATGTTTAAGGTGTATATTACTATGTAGAACCAACTGGGTAAAACATTTTATTCACCATTAAATCATAATTGCTTTAGTTTTTTTGTTTATTTGTTCATTTGTTTCTTTATTATTATTATTATTTTTTGACAGTCTCACTATGTAGTTCAGGTTGAACTCACTGTGTAGCCCAGGCTGGCCTCGAACTTGCTGTGATTCTCCTGCCTCAGCCTCCCAAGTTCTGGGATCACAGGCGTGCACCACCACGCCCAGCTTTGCTTTAGTTTTTGACCAAGACATTGAGCATATTCCAAATATTTGACTATAAACATGTAGCTGCAAAGGGAAACACTAGAATGGATGCACGCAATCATTTTAGGCCATTTAGCATCGTTTTTGTCTCAAAGTGTGGAGGACAATATGGGGCTCTGCTGTTTCACATAAAAAGAAGTCAGAAGGACGCCGGAGTTACATATTTAAATAAGTCAGCAAGGATTCAGGGTCCTTTAGTCTTTGTGATCTGCATTTTTCTTCTGGATTTCTGGCTTTTATCTTGAGGCTTATCCTTTCGTGATCATAAAAATGACAGGAGCAGCCCCAAGCACACATCATCATAAGACAAAATAAGCTTCAAAAGAGGAATTCATTTCCTTGAATGTCATTTATTTATTTAATTTATATTTATATCCTGAATCTTCTTTAAGGCTAAGTAAAGTACCTCCCAGAAGTTTCTAAAGCAGGAAATCTCCTCTTGTCTCATTGGACAAATAAGCCAAATGCTAATTTTTAAATTAAAACATATAAAAATGGGAGAATTAATATAATAACCTTTTCATGTCATTGCAGCTATCCTTTGATAAGTTTTAATATCTTAGAACTTAATTAGTGGCCTGCCTTGCAAGCGCAAGGACCCGAGTTCAATCCCCGGTACCAAAAAAAAAAAAAAAAAGAAAGAAAAAGAACTTAATTGTAATGTGGAATCTGAAACCACATCAACTAACTTTTCCCACATTTTTATCTTAAAATCTATTGGACTATTTTGCACATTGAATACATATTTTACAATTATGTGATTTCACAATATCATTGGCATCTGTAAAACATTTATTCTCTGAATTACAGGTATTTCAAATATTGATATATTTTAATGTTAAACTAGTATATTTTAAATATCTCTACTGAGGTAATAAGCAGAGTCTTTAAGAATTGGGAAATTAAGTATACTCATAGTGGAAGATAAGTTTTCCCAATTTCTAATTTTCCCTTTGATGCACAGATTTTATCACTAACAACAAACATAAACAATTTGACTTTCGTAAAGTGAAGGCTCACTTGGTTGATTATTAAGAAATGCCTGCTAACTACTAAAATTTAATAACCATACTTTATAAGTCATCTTTCAAGTAAATGTATTTGATGGGGTTGGAGGGGTAACTACTTCAGTTCTCAACGTAACTAATTACACACATACTTTTCTGCAAAACAGTCATTGATCTTCAGAATGTAATATGAGTGGTTTATGTGTACAACAATTTTGTGTTAATGAATTTATTTCTTTACAAGCCATGCTACAGAAGGTATTCAAGAGTCAAAATTTAATAAAATTAATGTTTTAGGAAGGAAATGTTGAATGAAGGATATTCGTCACTGAAACTAGATTTTTTTTAAAGCCTTGGATGTGTGGTGGTGAGAATGCAAAAGCTGCTGGACACTTTTGTCCATTACCTTGCTTTGTGCTCAGGTGGTATTTTATCCAAGACTACTTTTCCCCACAAGGTCACATGTTAATGCCGTGAAAAGGGTAGTTGTATTTTTATGAAAATAATTTTGATATTTCCAAGCTTTCATCATATTATTTTTTAATTATTTTGATAATATTGTGTATTATCTGTTAATATTGAGTTTTGAGAACTATTGTTTTTAATTAATTGAGATTCACTCATTGAGACTAGAAATGAACCGAGTCCCCTGGAACTATTTGACCTCCTTTTATGGCTTGTATTTAGATGTTCCCCCCAGAGTCACATCTGAACCATTCGACTTCTAACTATATGCCTGAGAGAAATGAAGAGATACACATTTATAAGACTTTGAACAAAAATTTTGAATAGGACCTCCTTTCAAAACACACAGTCAAAAATGAAAACAAGTCAAATGTTCAGCAGGTGATAAATAAATACAGAATATACCAGTATAAGATACCACGTTACAAAAGAATTAAGTACTGATAAATGCTGCAGCATGAACTGATCTGACATTAAGCTAACTATGATGGTCACAAAAGAACACATACAGAATGATTTTATCTTGTATGAACTGTGTAGAAAAGAGAAATGTAGAGAAGAAATGGAAAGATTCATAGATACATATGAACTTCCCAAGTTGAACGAAGAAGATATAAAGAATCTAAACACCCAATTACATTCAGTGAATTTGAAAATGTAATTAAAACATTATCAACAAAGAAAAGCCCAGGTTCTGATGGATTCACTGCTGATTTCTACAAGACATTTAGAGAAGAACTATCCTCACTGCTCTTTAAACATTTCAGTGAAATTGAAAGGAAAACAATACTCCCAAATTCATTTCTGGAAGCAAGTGTTACTTTGATTCCAAAATCAGGGAAAGACTCAGCCAAAAAAGAGAACTACAGGTCAGTCTCCTTAATGAACATAGATGCAGAAATCCTCAGTAAGACACTGGCAAACAAAATGCAGAAGATCATCAAGAAGGTCACACACCCTGACCAAGTCAGATTTATCCCGGAGATGCAAAGATGGTTCAACATACATAAATCAATAAATGTAATACACTATATTAACAGAATCAAGGACAAAAACCATATGATCATCTCAATAGATGCAGAAAAAGCATTTGACAAAATTCAACACCCATTCATGATTAAAAAAAAACCCCGCAAAGGATTAGAATAGATGGTCTTTATCTCAACTTGATAAAACCTACCTATGAAAAGCCAATAAACAATATTGTACTAAATGGTCAAAAACTGAAAACCCTTACACTAAAATCAGGAAAAAGAAAAGGATGTCCACTATCACCACTCCTGTTCCATATAGTTGTAGAAACATTAGTCACAGCAATTAGACATGAGAAAGAAATTAAAGCAATAAAGATAGGAAAGGAAGAAGTTAAACTGTCATTATTTGCTGACTATATGATACTTTACATAGACGACCCAAAAGTTCTGCCAAAAGACTTCTAAACCTAACTGACAGATTCAGTAGAGTAGCTGGATACAAGGTAAACACTCAAAAGTCAATAGCCTTTTTTTACACAAATAACAGACTCACTAAGAGAGAAATTAGGGAAATAATTCCTTTCACAATAACACCCAAAAAAATGAGATATCTAAGAATCAATCTAATAAAGGAGATAAAAGATCGCTACACTGAAAACTACAGCACTCTGAAAGAAAAGAGATCAAAGAGGATGTAAGAAAATGGAAAGATATCCCTTGTTCCTGGGTAGGAAGAATCAACATAGGAAAAATGGCATACATACAATACTGCTATACAGATTCAGTGCAATCCCAATTGAAATCCCAATAGCATATTTCACAGAATTAGAGAAAACAATCAAAAACATCATTTAGAACAAGAAGAGACTAAGAATAGCAAAAGTAATTCTCAGCAACAGAGACATGGCAGGGGGTATCACAATCCCCAACTTGAAACTGTACTACAGAGCCACTGCGATGAAAACAGCGTGGTGCCAGCAAAGAAACAGACCTGAGGATCAATGGAATGGATTAGAAGATGCAGAAACAACACCAGAGACACTCAGCTACCTCATCTGCAACAAAGGCGCCAACCACCCTCACTGGAGGAAAGATAGCCTTTTTAATAAATGGTGTTGGCAAAACTGGCTTTCAACTTGCCAGAGATTAAAACTAGATCCCTATCTTTAACCATGCACTAAACTAAAATACAAGTTGATTAAAGATCTAAATATCAAAACAGAAACACTAAACTTGCTGGAAAAGAAATTAGGTAGAACTCTCAAAGACATCGGCATAGGAAAAGACTATGAACAAATCCTCAGCAGCATGAGAACTTGCAAAAAGAATCAATGATTGGGATCTCATTGTATTAAAAAGTTTTTGCAGTGTAAGACAAACCACCAACAGAGATAAGAGACAACCTACAATGTGGGAAAAAAGTTTTACAATTTTAAAAATTTTTATTTCTCAAAGAGCTGCTATCCAGAATATATAAAGAACTAAAAAAAAAAAAAATAATAATACAAAGACCCAATACAAAGACCCAATTCAAAAATGGATATCTGAAATGAACAGACATTTCTCAGAAAAACAAGGAAAAACAGCAAGTAGATATATGAAAAAAAATGTTCAACATTACTGGCCCTTCAAGACATGCAGTTGAAAACAACACTGAGATTCTACCTCACCCCAGAAAGAATGGTTGCTGTCAAGCAATCAACCACTAACAAATGCTGTCAGGGTTGTGGGGAGAAAGGAACCCTTCCTTCTCCATTGTTGGTGGGAGTGCAGAGTGGTGCAACCACTGTGGAAATCATTATGGAGATAACTCAGAGAACTAGGATTAGAGGTCTCATTTGACCCAGCCATCCCTCTGCCGGGTATCTTTCCAAAAGAATTAAAAGAATCATATCACAGAGAAGTATGTGCACCCATGTTAATAGGGGCAGAGTTTGTAACAGCTAAACCTTGGAAACAACCCAGATGCCCATCCACTGGTGACTGGATAAAGAAGATGTGGATTTTCCATAAAATGGAGTACTATTCAGCCATAAGGAATGAGAAATTAGAGAAATTTATAGCTAAATGGGTGCACATTGAGGCTATTCTCCTAAGAGAAATAAATTGGACACAGTTGAGTAAATACCAAATAGTTTCTCTGGTGTGAAAAACTAAAAGTATAAATAAGGTTCAAATGGTATAATTGATAGTGTGAAATAGGAAGAAAATGGCTAAAGGGGAAGTGAAAAAGGTAGAGGAAAGGAAATAAGGGAAAAGAAAAATCTGAAAAAAGGAAAAAATGGAAACAAAGACTTTATACATCGGGAAGGGTGAAGGGGGTGAAAGGAGGGCAGGGGTGTGGGGAAAAAATCTGAACCAAGGTATATCTTATAAAGGTACAAGATCCCAATGATAAACGTAACTGTATTGTTTGCTTTAAATGTATCAGTAGATTTAACAGAAAAAAAAAAGAAAAGAGAAATGTATAAGACAGAAAACTAAATTTGTAGTTGTCTAGAGCTGAGGAGTAGTGATTAAGTGACTGATATTGCATAAAGTTTCCATTGGTGGTAAAAATGAAATAAAATAATAGTGATGGTTGTTTAACGATGACTATATCATAAATCATTCTACTGTATACTTTAAATAAGTCAACTTTTAAAATTGAATTATATCTCCCTAAACTATTAATGAATTTCATATGCTGGACCTATATGCAATTACATAAGTGTCTTTTTAATAAAATTCAATCCTTTCTAATTAATCATTTAAATCACAAACATCACACTGTTTTAAATGCCCTGATTTAACATAATGATACGCTCTCGGGGATGGTATGGCCCTCATCACACCTAGTGTTTAGGGATTTTCTCTGGCTATTCTTGCTTGGTTTCTTTTCCATTTTTATTTTATAGTTTTTTCTTATTTCAGAATAAAAATTAGATGCCATTTTTATTGGTACGGTGTTAAGTTTGTGGCTAGTTTTCATAAGTAACACAGCAGATCCATAAATACTTTAGTTCAAGGAAGTCAGTAATAGTGAGGAGAACAAAGCCACGCACACAGCTACACAGAGAATTTTGAGGGTAGGTAGCCTCAGGTTTTAGTTTGCTCTTTCATTGAACTTGCAAACTTGAATGAGTTGTCTTCTCTGTATTTGATTTTTCTCATGTAGAATGTAGAGATAAGATTTGTTGCTCTGAGGATTAAACATCTACTATGGTATGGATTTTTTTCCCATTCCTTTTCTTTTGTCTGTACATTCCAAGTGCCTACATTAGTATATGGTCTATAATGAAAGCCAAATAAATACCTGCTGAATAAATGAGTAAGTTGTCTATCAAGATTCTCAGCATATGTTGGGCAATCAAAAGATACAGTAGTTCTTTTGTTTTCTAGCATCATAACCATAATTGTAATCTTAATGTCTTTTTTTTTTTGTACCAGGGATCGAACTTGGGACCTTGCAGTTGTGAGGCAGGCCATAATAGTAATCTTAATCGAATTCCTCTTGCTTTTAATATTTTGGAATATTTTGGCTAAAAACCTGAAATGAACATTCTTTTCCATGGTATTTGCTATGAAAGTTTGATGTGGCTGATTGTGATTTTCTAAAGTTTTTTTTCTTTCACATTTCTAGTTTTACATGGATAATAACATGAAAGGATTGTTTACTGAAAGCAACTCATACAAATAATAAATTAAAAACAGTCTTACAGGAATAACGAAAAGCAAGATCAGTAAGTCATATCCATGTCATCCATATGCATGTTAACACTGTACAGAATGAGCCGCTGGGAGAAGATGCTTCAAACAGAATTTTTATTAGTTTGACTTGTTCATGTGTAAGGTCATGTTTGTACTAAGTATTAAAATCTCTACAGAAAATGATCGCCAAATAGCCCTGAAAAAAATGCTAAAATTCTATGACTCAGTAACAAGATTAGAATGAGAAAATGATTAATACTAATGTATTCATACCTGCAGCATTCTTAGCAAAGGTAAAAGAATCTCCCTCTTTTTCCCCTCACTCTGTCTTATACCAGGAGTTTTTCAGACAGAGAGAGAAAACACAGAATTTTCAAAGTATGTGTGTGTGTGTGTGTGTATATCTATCTATCTCTCTATATATATATGGTAAGAATAAAATATATAGAAAGAATATAAGATATGTAGGAGATTCAGAGAGAGAATTTTAAATCACTGTGAACCTAGTGCCCCCCACCCGCATAAGCAGTTATCCAGCAGAAAAGCACAGATTGATTCATTAATAAGAGCTCTGACAATGATCACAGAAACATCTGGTATCCTTAATAATCAGGGAAATTTGGGATACTGTGTGTGTATTTACAGGGATAACTTTGCCTTCCCTCTAGTAGCAGGGAAATCTCTTCTAATGATACCATGAAGGAGCACCTATGCTACTTGTAAACTTAACTACTTCTCCCTTGAGTGTTCAGATTCTTTAGACAGCAACTAACACTCATTGGCTTTGGAGACAAGCTTCCTGACTTTAGCTTTTCTGCTACTAAAATTTTCATCCAAATTTCTCTCTTTTCACCCTCTGTGTTTTCTTGTTACAATAAAATATACATCTGGGAAGATGCATGTCCCTATCAGTATATAATTGTGAAATAATACAATGGATAGATTTTGAGATCAGTAAAATGACAAATCTGAAATTTGGCCTTACTATTTATTAACTGAGTGACATAGACCAACACTTTAATTTCTCTGAACCTCAGTTGCATCAGAGGGAAGGCAGCAGGTCATTTCCTTTCATACACTAAACTAATGGGCAATAACTTCTGTCACAGCGCCAAAATCTTCTAAATGTCTGCTAGATTGCCTAAGAGAGTAAGTATTCTGTCTGTTGTTGTTATTTTCATTATCTGTCACAGCCTGGAGCCGATTGGATTTTCTTGAATGGGCATTCTTTTGCTGCTCTGTTTGCCCCCATGAACAATTTTTTCCTACAGAGGAAACAAGTTTTTTTCTAGGCCATCAAAGGCTCCCACATTGTTCAGTCCACTGGCTAATTCTGCGACCTCATTTTACTTTTCATTTACTCAGTTTTATTAGTACATGTTTTTGATACATATGATTGCATTCTTATCTTTATTAATTTTGTGTCCCTTCCTCCCTCTTCCCCTCTTTCCTCCATTTCTTGAGAATCAGACCTCATTTTATCACTTGAAACATTTGGTCTTTCCTGGAAATGCTTTCCGCACATGTCTTTCAGAACAATGGTTGTTTATCTTAGATGTTCCTCCATCTTCTTTGTTGTTGGTTCTCAGGAATTGAATATCTAAATTGTGCGACTCCCCCGGGGCTTCATTTTTGAATTTATCTTTCCTTGCTACGTTCATTCCTTGGGGATCCTTTTCAGGATCTTGTATTTATGCTAACTGCTCAGCCTAGATTGCATGCCTGAGCCACAGATATCCAACTGCTGACTGTATCTCAGCTTTCTCATTCATGTAATGACTTGAGTGACATTGTTCTTTGAGTTTTTAAATCTATTATTTAATGAAGAAAGTTAATATATATTCATAAACCTCAAAGAAAATTCAAATGTAAAGCCATGCATATTTTTATGGTATGTTTTACTTAATGTATGCAGTATAATTATATAAACAAACCAGACAACTAATATATTAATTAGCACTTTCAGTAGCATTCTATGTAGGGGTGCTACCAATAATAATTTCTGAAAGCTTTTATGCCATAATTTATAGACTCTTACAAAGATTTTATTGCTGGGCAAAGTTAGTTTGCAAAGTATGTTAGGATGTATGTTGTCATATTTGCTTATTTCATTGTGATATTTCACTGCAATATGAATGAGTTAAATCCTCTTACTACAATTGAGAATATCAGATTGGATAAACATTAGACAAAAATAAAGAAATTTCCAATTCAATGATCTGAACACCTTCATTCAAAGAGAATAAGTGACACATAGAAGGTAAAATATGTGTACAGCAAAGGGCACCTGTTATGAAGAAAGCTCTCAGTAATCGAGTGCACAAGAGAACCCACTCCATGGATAATGCCAGTGCTTGCTCGAAAATCGCAATGCTCCTCATAAGTAAAGGCAAAAGATTTGCGTCGTGGGTTGGAGGTTTGGCAATAGGAGTTTCACTTCACCAAGGTTAATCTGGTTCACAAGCCTGAAGAATGCCTGACCCGCCAAGAGCGGACCCAGCCCTGAGCCTCCACTGAGTTTCTGCTCTCCAGACTACCTTCCAACCAGCTAGCATGAGTTGATCGTACCACATCTCTCCATTATGGTACGGAGAGAATAGCAATTTGGCTTCCTTGAAGTGAATATTTGCTCTATTTCCCTGGGAAAGAATATTGCTCTTTCTGCTTGTCATGTTCATCCATCGGTACCATCACAACTAGCATTTGGAGCACTCAATATGTGACATATTACCTTCCTCTGGAAACTCCTGATCTTGTCTCCATTTCTATAATTTTATCTCGGAATGAATGTTAAAAATGTGAATCATCTACCGTGTAACTTTAGACTCCTTTCACTTGGCAATTTATCCAAGTTATCACATGTATAAATAGTTTTTTGTTTTTTATTGCTGAATAATATTCCATGATGTGACAATTTGTTTATCGATGGGAAAACATCTGGATAGCTTCCAGTTTAGAGTTTTGTATTTCTCACACTGATTTTTTTTGTTATTTTATTGAGTTTATTGGTACATTTTAGGTACACAGTACAGTTACATTCCTTATTGGGATCTTGTACCTTTACATGACAGGTCTTGGGTCTCATTTTTTTCCCTTGTCCCTGCCCTCCCTTCACCCCCTCCTCCCCTCCCCATTTACAAACACTTTATTTCCATTTTTTTCATTATAGCTTCTCTGGTGTGAAAACCTATAATAGTACATAAGAGCCTAATGAGATAATTGACCATGTGAAATAGGAAGAAATGGGCTAAAGTTGTAGGGAAAGTGGGAATGGTAGGGGAAAGGTAATAAGGGAAAAGAAAAAAATATGAGAAAATCACACAGATTTTTAAAAAAATGTTTTCCTTTCTCTGGAATAAGTATCCAAGAATAAAACCACTGTATCATATTAGAGTGGCATCCTTAGTTTTATAGGAAAATGTTAGAAGATTCTCCAGAATGACTATACCATTTTCATTCCACCAGAAATGTATGTATGATCCAGTTTTCTCTAGCTTTTGGTGCTATCATTATCTTTTGTTTAGCCATCTAATAGATGTTTGGTGATATCTCATTTTTACTTTAATTTACCTTTCCCTAGGTACTAGATGATGACAAGTACCTTTTCATAAGCCTATGTGTCATCTGCTAGATGTCTTCAGTAACATGTCTGGTCATCTTGGTTGTCCATTTTCTAACCGATCTGTTGATTTTTCATCTTTTAATCAGTGAGTCTTGAGATTTCTTTCTATATTCCAGATACATCTACCATGCCAGTGAAGATCTATTTCTGTAGTCTCTATTTGGCTCTCTTTACCTTTGTCTTATTCCCCTAGCCATACCATATGTTCTGATTACTGTATCTACACAATTGTCTTTAACACTGAAGATAGCTTTCCCTTCCTCTTCTTTCTATGATTTTTCAAAATTGTGTCAGCCATTCTTAGGCCTTCCTCTTCCTATATAAATTTTATAATAACTCAAAGGCTTTTAGAAACATAAGTTACCAGTCAAGTATCCTGTACTTTCGATTGAGGGTTCACTGTCTTTTCACTTGTCATACAACAGCAGATGGCCTCATGACACGGTGAAATTACCCAGTAAAGAGTCAGTCATGGAGTGAGCTGGTTAATAATACTTTTGAGTATGGTTTCCTTTCCTGAGGAAGTAGTGTGCACTCTCAATGAGCTACAGAATGTCGTGTTATTTCTCTCTGAGGCAGAAATCATGGATCTCTAATGCAAGATGCATTACTAGTCTAATTAATCTTCCACATAATTTCTGTGTCTAGTCCTTCCTATTGGGTGCTGTTGATTTAAAGATGTTAGTTAACAGAGTGACACTTTCAGGAGAGAGCATAATTTTGGTTCCCTGTAATTGTATTCTTCACCAAGAGGCAGAGAAGTAGCTTTTTATGTCAGCTGAACATCTTGTTCAGAATCAAGAAGGAAATGAATTTGTGCTTCACAGTGGAAGTGAAATCCAGCCCAAGAAGCTAAGTGACTTCTAGAGAGCTTTTTAGTATTTCTATACTCAGTAGTAAAAGTCAAGAGAAGACTATAAAAACAACAACAACAACAACAAAATTAAAAGCTGTACATATCCAGGCTGGTGGGCTGCACCTTTTTCAGAGACCAGTAAATAGCTCCACATGCGTCCTCCAGTCGCCCAGAGTCCCTAGCAAGCAGATACCTCGGCCTGTCTCCTAGTCTGGGTAAAAGGCTGCTAGCATCAGCCCAACCTGCTTCACAGGAGCTGCCTTTACCTTTGGGCCCATGGGCTGGTATTGTTGGGCAGGGTTCAATGGCTCCCACCAAGACAGCAACGTGTCTGAGGGCTGCCCACCCAGCTTCTCTGGGTCTCAGCCAGTTGCTATCAGATCTGCCCAGATTTGAGGTCAACTTACCTTCAAGGGACCAAGCATTTGCCCCTGTGCTAAATATGCCAGCTGGGCTGCAGGCCAGAAACTCATGAGGTCCTCCACCTGTGAGGTCAGCAATTCTTCATCAGGGTTATTACAGTTGATGAGAGAACTTTTGTATATAGTGTAGAATAAAGAAGTTAAGATGAAAGGACTGTCATGAGTCCTGCTTTCCTAACCCTGACCCCCACTCTTGTGGGGTGGAATAGCTAAAGATAAACATCCTGAAAGAAAATGCTACATTTGGATTAACACTGAACTGTCTTGTGACCATGATTTGTGACGGGAACTGTGGGAACTGGAATGTCTTATCACCTAAAATGAGGTCATGGTTGTCAGACTCCTATAAAATACAGATCGTAACCCAGCCCAGGGTCAGTCATTTGACACAGCCTTTGGTGCAGGCTGACCCTTTGCTAGCAACGTAAACTTTTTTTTTTAACCCACTTCTGCATCTCTGTGTATCATTTACCAGTTCCTCCCACAACATAGTGAGTGGATATCATCTACTGCAAGCTGCCAAGAAAGTTGCTACCAGCAGCCAGAGTGAGGCCAGAGGATGCACTGCAGTAACATCCCAGAGTTCCCCCTGCTGTCTGGTGCTACTTTCACAGATACCGTGGTGGGAACACTCACCTGACTATCCTGAGTTTGATTATGCCAAGTGTTGGGGCCAATGGGCTGAAGGGAAGAGTTTCCCAAAGAAAAGAAATTCATGGAGTATACATTACAAAGCAGGAACCCAGCTTTATTTTCCAATAAAAAACTTACAGTAGTTTTCATCAGCTTACTAAGACATAGTAAGACAAAACATTCTGAGTAACCTTGCAGACTATGTGGTCCTTGCTGATTAATTATTATATAAGCCCCATTGTGCATCTCTACTAAATGATGGGATTATGTCCTCAGGTGCCCTCAGACACCCTCAGATGCTCAGGCCTTGACACATCTTTAAGTGGCCCCTGACACTGAGCTCCTTGAAGAATGGTAGTTTGGATTATAAAGATTTATATCTGCTACGTGTGGTGGTATGCACTTGTAATTTCAGTGTTCTAGGAGGCTGAGGCAGGAGGATTGCAAGTAGAAGCCCAGACTGGGCAATTTACCAACTATTGCAATCCTGTCTCAAAATAAAACCTAAAGAAAAAGGGGGCTGGGGAATGCACCTCAGTGTAAAGGCCCTGGATTCAATACCCAGTATTGGGATAAAAGAAAAGAACAGAAAAAGAATGAAAACAGAGTTATGGGCATCTGTGGAGTATTGCAGGGCAAAATCAATTCTCTGATTGCCTAGGAAGGGGGTGGTGAAGGCTAAATAAAGAAAATGGAGTCTTGTATAATTTCATAATATGTGGGGGTGGTGCTGGGAGTTCAGGGCCCCAGAATGGGCAAAAAAGAGACACTCCGAGCTGGCCATGATTTATTGTGTGCACACAATAATCAGAGAGTACTGGTTGACTCAGAAGGAGGCAGTAATCCTATGTTGGTGAAGATCTTAGGTTGCTGGCTATCTTATGTGATGAGGGTCCTCTGTTGTTGATGAGGACAGTAAGATAAGCAAAGTATTCTTACAGTAATAGGTGGGAAGAGGTAATAGGCTAACTAGGAATCTGTCCTTCCCCCAGGTGAAAACTTTATCTTTTTTATTACTACTCAGTTCTCAAAGAACCAGGATGTTTTCAGTTGATGCAATCTTGCCTGGAGAGTCACAGTATCATTGAACTACTGAGGCCTCACCTTGCGACCAGAGGCAAAATGGAGTTGTTTCCCTACACCGTAGCATTCTGGGAAGAAGTCATTAATTAATCTTTAGACAGTCCTAATCATAATTTAATTATAAAATGGTTTTCCCCCCAAATTATGTACAATGGATCTTGACAGTGGAGCTAGGAAAAGGAAAAGAAAATACGAAAGAGATACTTTAAAAAAGTAATAATTGCCAACTACAACCTTGTACTCCAACATAAAAAAGGAAGATTGAAAAACATAGGCATATATTGTCCTTGCTTTATTAGGATATTTGTACAATTTACATTAACTAATCACTTCATCTCCTTCCTTCTCAACCATTTCATATGTGCATTTGTGAATCTAATAATAGTTAAATCACAGGAAATTGAAGAGAGATTGTGGTTTTCTTTGGGGGAAAAAGGAGCACTGTTTTTATATATATTTTTTATTGATTCATTTTAGGTGTACAGCACAGTTACATTCATCAGTGGGATCTTGTACCTCTACATGACAGGTCTTGGTTCTCATTTTTTCCTCATTTTGCTAAGGGAACATTGTTTTTAGATGAATACAGTTGTGTGTAGGATTTTGCATTTCTCCTTTTCTGGAAGACGATGAATGGATCATACACAAGGACAGGGGGAAGCATGTTTCTCTTTCAGCTGTAAGTTTAAGTGTAATTTAAAAGTGCATGTGAAGCCTGAGTGGTGATCAAGACCCTAACACTCATCCTGAGCCTTCTCTTTTCCATAGAAATTCATTTGTTGAGCAGGGCTTAGTGGCGCACGCCTTTAATCCCAGCACTCGGGAGGCTGAGACAGGAAGATTGCTGTGAGTTCGAGACCAGCCTGGGCTACATAGTGAGTTCCAGGTCAGTCTCAACTACATAGGGAGATCCTGTCTCAAAACAAAACAAAACAAACAAAAACTTCATTTGTTTCTTTACCTATCTATCCATCCATTCCAAGATTTATTTTTTGATCTGTGAAAATGAAGTAAGTCAGGTGACTGAGATGAAGAGAGAGCCACCAAATCTCATCTTCTTTGCTGTCTATTAGCTGGATGAAGCCCTAAGACTCACGACCTCTCCAGAGACCAGGTACAGCTGCCTAAGCCTTTCCTCGGACCTGCAGTACAACTGATGGCTCCACTCTCTGCTCTCCGTTCTTCCAGGGTCTGGAATCACAATTCAGTATAAACCCGAGGACACTGCGGGAGGGTAGGGCTACACCATTCTGAGTGAAAGTTCTTAGGTTTGAAGTTAAATGAGGCCTGTAACAAAAGGATTCTCGGAAGCTTCTTCCCATTTAGGAAAATAGGTTCAATGTGTTCGTAAACTACCAGCGACTCGATGTCTGATTCTTCATCTACCTGCACTTGGGGAGCTCAAATTTCTGAACAAATAGAAAAAAACAAGGCTGGTGCTATACAGAATTCCAAGTGGTGCAATATGGGTCAGTACTCTGTTCCCAGTTCTCACTTATTATTTTACTCATTTGAGCACATGAATATGATCCTTATCACCTCCACAAAGTGCAAAACCAGAAACGAATGGGCCCTACAGCAGGGACTAATGATTAGAAAAGGAATTTATAAAATAAAAAGGAAGAATCCGGAAAAGATTTAAACTGTAGCTTTTCCTTCATCTTTCAAATAAGTGAGAATCTTCTGAGATGGGAGGGGAAGAAAGTTGGAAAGAGCTTGGTGCTGGCTGTGTGTGTGGACAGGAACATGAAGGACGAGGCTGTGTCATCTTTCTGTTCAGGTCTGAAGTACGAAACAATGAAAAAATCCGTGCATCTGAGAGGGAAAGCGGGAATTCTTTGCTTCCACCTTATCTTGAAAGAGCAAATCTTAGAGAAATTTTCTTTTTTTCTCCGGGCTGCTGGAACAGACAGCACATGTGAAGACACAGGCGTGGGCATCACTACAGCTTCAGACTCCCTCACTCCCTGCATGACTGGCTAAGTAGCCACATGAAGCTCAAGGTGACTGGGACAAAACATTAATGACCCCAGAGTGAGAGGACTTCCCTGAAGGGACTGGCAGGACAGCGAGGACTGTGGGTTGTCAGTCAGGTTTCGAATGCTACTTTGAAGTGGATCACAGTCAAGGGAAATTTAAGACCCAGAAATGAGCAGCCCTTTCATTTAATTTTCCACCATGGACAGCCATGGGAAAAATCCTCTGACTGAATTTCAAACTTAAAGGACAAGAGAATTCTAAACTTAAATACTTTATTACAAGCCAGGCATGATGGCTTACTCCTGTAATCTTACATCCAGTTGTGGTAAATTCAAGTCCAGCATGCAATTTAGCGACTTAGCAAAGTCAAGCATTTTAAAAAGCTTAAGTTGTTTTTTTTTTTGTTTTTGTTTGTTTGTTTGTTTTGTAAGGATTAGGGGTATAGATCGATGTGAAGGCCCTGGGCCCAATTAAGAGAAAAGTTTGCTTAACAAGTGACTACACTAAAGCTTGTAATCAGTAAGGAGAGACAAGGACTCTAAATAGAGACCAAGGCCCTATACAGGAAAAAAAAAAATCTACCTATCTGATGCAGCAGTAAACATATAGTGTGATTATAATTGTTTCCTGTTCCAACTGTTCTGATGAAACTCTTCTTGTTATATTTATTCTTAGAAATTGTTGTATTTATTCTCAACAAATACAAAACTTATCTCAATTCTTATGGGATTAGAAGGGTATTAGTTGTTTCAATAGAATTTCTCAGAATGCTAGAATAATGTGCATTTGTAATGACAGAACCGTTATAAAACGGTTTTATAATTTAGTGATTGCAGTATGTATGTTAAAATATGTTATTCAGCACTGATGTTTATTTCACAATATATTATACAAGTACGTATATAGTGGGATATGTATGATAAACTTGTTTTTTAGACAAAAATGTTTTGCTTTTATAAATGGCAGGTTCTTTTCTTTATAATTACTATTCTCACTATTCATGTTCTCCTGAACCTTATTTACATTTTAAGAGAGCATGGGTGATTTGGAATTGCAAATTATTTGAAGGCATTTCTTCACAGCAAGAACACCTTCTTAGAGGTTCTTCTTTCAAATAATACAAGACTCTAGTGTGCCAAAAGGGGCTCTGGATCCTCTATTGTTTGCTTATAAATTGTTAACTGAAAAAACTCTAGATCTGAGAATACCACACGGTGACTTCGTGGGAAAGGAAAGTTTGTCTGGAAGCAACTTACGGTTGTTGAAAACCACATTGTACCTACCATGTGGATTCAGCCTGTCCTTCCAAAATGACAGTCTTTGAGACTATAATGTCTTTACCAGGGAAATTTTTTGCTTTCACCTACATCAAAGCCTCATTTTATGACTGAAAGACAATTATGGTAATGGAGAGCATCTCACATCTGCTCTTCAGGCACTTCAGCGAATGCCTAAGCCCAGGTACTACACCAGCTCTTGACCAGCTGCCCACAGATGAGGTTCTTTTCCATTTTTCAGTCATTCAGATACATAAATGGCACATAATACTCAATTCAGAGGAAGAGCACAAGCCATGTTAGAACCATTTTTAACCATAAAGGAAAGTTATTTATAAAATGGTGGCTCATAACGGAGAATAAATGGGCTTTATTAAAATGAAAGAAATTGTATGCTTCTAAAAAAAATCTTTAAATAAATAATTTCAATACTGTTTTAAGCAAAATCACCCCTTGGCAAATTTTGGTAGATTATTTATGCTCTAGGAATGGAGTCATCCAAGCATAGGACCATTTTTGATTAATAATGGATGTAGGTTTGGTGTGATCATAGCACTGTATTTCATTACAAAACCGGCACTAATCATTTCAAATAGAAGCAGCAAATGTAATTACTCTATAATCAGAACAGATTGGCAAATGATAGCTCATCAAAGGAAAGTATAAGCTAAGATTTTATAAATTGGCTGTGTACAATAAAACATAAAATAAATACATCCAGTCTAGGTTCTGCTAAATGGTTTGGAGAAAACTTCAGTACCAGTAGTTCTCTCAAAGAAGCAACCATACTGAGTGGGTCCGAGGGGGGCCAGGTGCACAAGAGAATGAGCTCAACAGAATAAGGGTAAGCTCGTGCTCATATTTTTAACCTGTGTTGAACTTCATTCCTCCCTTCTGTGTCCTCCTAAAGAATGTTGCTCTACATCATGCATGTTCTTAATCATGGCTGTTATAGAAGGCGTAGTGAATTGGCCTTGGTGTTCATCCTCTGGTCACCACTGACATTTCATGTGTATCAGGCAGTGTCATCTCTAGTGCCTTCTGTTCTCTGTGGCTGAGTTATGTTTAACAGTCAGAGTGAGCACTCCTGACATACGTTGTGTGTATGCTGCATTATTTCTATAACTGTGAATGTGAAGAAGGAGACATAGATATGGGCCAAACGCAAAGAGTTAGGGAACCTATCCTGGGATCCCTTACACCAAGAGCACAGTTGTACTGTGATGTGGAAAATAGGTTACGTGTCCAAGTTATTTCACATTAAGTGACAACAAATTCTGTAGAGAAACTTGAGAATAAATACTCCTGAACTTTAAGAAAAGACTGAATTTTGGGGATTCTTCCTTCTATTTTTCTCTCAGAATGAGCAAGCAACTATTACAGATGGAGGCTGTAATTGTTATAGAGCACATTGGAATTTAACAGGATTTGTAAAAGATGTTTCAATTTGCATGAGGCTAAATACCTATTAACAACTTAAAAATATGTTCCTTACGGCTAATCTGGACATAACACATGATCTTGCAATACTTTTGCATTATCAATGCCCCAGATTTAGAATAGTTTTTGTCTTTAGCAACTTACACGTCACATTGTGTGGAGACCTTGGAAAATAATAAAGTTCTTGTCACAGACTAGGTGACATTTGAGATTTCCACACAAGGAAGTTCAAGTAAAGTTGATCTGAATTTTAAAATGTAATTATTTTTTAATTCCTAGAATAAGCTTATGAAGAAGTGTAGAAAGTAATGACAAAGGCTCAACTATAATGGCACATAGGATCCTAATGATATAATGGACAATGTGAAATAAGAAGAAAAGGGCTAAAGGTGTAGGGGAAGTGGGAAGGGTAGGGGAAAGGTAATAAGGGAAAAGAAAAATACAAGAAAATGAAAAGGAAGTATTTGTAAATGTGGAGGGGAAGAGGGGATGAAGGGAGGGCAGGAATAAGGGGAAAAAAATGAGAACCAAGACCTGTCATGTAAAGGTACAAGATCCCAATGATGAATGTAACTGTACTGTGTACCTAAAATGTATCAATAAATTCAATGAGAGGAAAAAAAAACTATAACTGTCTCTAATTTATCATTCTTTTTGGCCAAACAGTACTCCATTTTATATATTAAAAAAAAATAAAACTACATTTTCTTCTCTAGTCTCCAACTGGGAGAAACCCAACTGGGGAATTGGGCTGCTTCCAAGTTTTAGCTATTACAAACTATGCAAATGTGAACGTGGGTGCACATATATCACTGTGGTATGATTCTTTTAGTTCATGTGGGAAGATACCCAGCAGGGGAATAGCTGGGTCAAATGGAACCTCTAATCCTCTTCTTTGAGGTGCCTCTGTAATGATTTCCAGAATGGTTGCTCCACCACTCCCACCTACAGTGGAGAAGGGTTCTTTCTCCCCACAACCCCGACAGCATTTGTTATTGGTTAATTTCATGATAGAGGCCATTCTTTCTGGAGTGAGGTGGAATCTCATCACTGTTTTCATTTGCATCTCTCGAATCACCAGTGATGTTGAATATTTTTTCATATGTTTATTTCTGTTCTTCTTTATCTGAGAAATGTCTGATCATTTCAAATGCCCATTTTGGATTGGGTCTTTAAGTTTGGGAGTCTGATTTTTTAAAGTTCTTTATGTATTCTAGATAGTAGCCTTTTGTCTGAGGAACAGCTGGTAAATTCTTTTTTCCAACATTGTGGGTTATCTCTTCACACTGTTCAGGGAATTCAGGTGGTTGAGTATCAGATTGTTCCATCTTGTTGCCCTTTGGGGTTGCCTTAGGTGATCTGGAAGTCTGGTTCTGAGACTTGTTTACATGTCTTCTCATTTCAACAGATGTGGCCTGCTGCGCCATTGTTGAGGTGACTTTTTGCTCAACCAGTGGTCTTCAGTTCTCTGCAAGCCATGGAAAAGGCTTTTCTCTGCTGCTCACTACTGTTCCAATTCCTGGGTTCAGAATGGCCTTCTGGATCCCTTCTTGCCCTGTTATCTGGGCAGTTTTCTGAGTGGGGCCTATGCACACTTGAGATGGTATCTGGGCATGCTTTTGGCTGGGGCTTGCCTCCCTACATAGCTGTTGCCTGGGAGGGCCTTTGACAGGGGGGCTGTGCATCCTAGTTGCTGGTGTCTGAGAGGGTTTCTGGCTGGGGTCTGCACACACTTACCAATGGTATCTGGGTGGGCCTCTGGCTGTTGCTTTTGCACCTGGGCAGCTCTTCTCACAGCATGCCTTTGGCTGGGGCCTGACAGCCCAAACTATTGGGGTCTGGGAAGAGACCTCACTGGGTTCTGCCTGCAGTCGCACCGCCCTGGTTCACACTGTCTTCTCACTGGAATCTGCATGCACTTACTGATTGAATCTGGGCAAGCCTCTGACTATTACTTGTTTACCTGTGAAGCTCTTTTCCAGGTGGGTCTTTGGCTGGGGCCTGAGGGCCCCTGGGCTTCTTTATGTAATTATGGAACTCATGTCTCATTTGTGACAAAGTACTATTTTTTTTGACAAAGTACAATTTTAAACATGATATTTTCAGATGTGTGGTGATCTTTCTTCTTAAGATTCTTCTCTGATTAGAATCATCAAGGTCTCTTATGCTCCTCATAAAAGTTCGATGAAAGCAAGTCACTTTTTCCAATAATGCATAATGACTACACTAAAATGGATGATGAAGAACTTAATACAAATATACTGTAACTTTGTTTGTTAGAAAGGAAGAATGAAGCAAAGGAAAGAGAGAGGGGGGAGGGAGAAGAGAGAGAGAGAGAGACAAACAGAAAGAGAGACAGACAGAGCTATAAACAGAGAAACAGAGAACAAAGAAAGACGCAAGAGCAGAGAGGGGAGAGGGCAAGGTGACTGCATAGTGAACTTCTACTTATTTAATGAGGTTGACCTTTTCACTATAAGATCAGTATCTCCACTTGGGATTCTCCATCAGTCTCTCCATATTGTTCAAAAACTATAAATTATCAAAGGAATGTAAGTGTTGTATAAAGTGTCCTCCTTAATCAACCAAACTTGCCTACATGCAAAGACTTTGATTTGATGCATTTTAAAGTTACATCTCTAAACCAAAACAAAAATCATGTGTTAAATTCAATATCAATAATAGGGATACATTTCAACAGTTTTTAAAAATGAGGACAGTGAAAAATTCCACTTGGTCTTTAAAAATTTACAGTACCTAAAAACAAACCTAGCATCTCTCTTCTCTCCAAACTATCCAAACTGTAGAACACATATCCAAACCTCCTTTCCCCAGAAACAGTTTATCTGAAATATTAGTAAAAACAAAAGCAGTACCTGGGTGTGGTGGTGCATGTCTATAATCCCAGCACTCAGGAGGCTGAGGCAGGAGGATCGCTGAGTTTGAGACCAGCCTGGGCTACATAGTGAGTTCCAGGTCAGTCTCAACTACACAGTGAGACCTTGGCTCAAAAGACCAAAACCAAAACAAAACAAAACAAAAAACAACAAAAACAAAATAAAACAAAACAAAAAAAGCAGTACATATCTCATTAATTGTATCCAAAATGCCTAAATTTAATATATCCATTTATTGATTACCATTGAGTTTTTAAAATTGCAGAACATTTAATTTCTGTATTTTTCTTAGGATAAATGACTAATAATTTACATTGCACTGATCTAATCAAACAATTCTATAATTGTTTGGTTTTCGAACATTAGCTAGTGTTCTTGAAATCACAGCCTGCCATAATACATTATTTAGGTGTGCGTGCGTGTGCGTGTGTGTGTGTGTGTGTGCATGTGTTTATAGATGCACTTCATTCTTCACTCTGGTAGCCTTTACTAATCTAGCTTGAAGGGTCACATAATAAGCTATGAAAAGAACCTCTATCCCTTATTTCTCCCCTTTTTATTGAGTTCATTGGTACAATCTAGGTGTACAGTACAGTTGCATTCATTACTGGGGTCCTGTACCTTCACATGACAGGTCTTCGTTCTCTATCCCCTATTGTTTATCAAAGCTACTCTATATTTTGTTTCTAGAACATAGTTCAACTAAGTGAGATTTGACTAAATCTACCATTGAAAGTTAAAGTGATTTCAGTGTATAAATTATCCAATGCAAATGTGAAATCTCTGCTCTGTGATTTTTCTACTTTATAAGAAATAATATCCATAGTTTAGTCCTTTTCAAATGACTTTCAAAAAGAAAAATCTAGTAACTTAGGCTTTTAGTAATATAGTAAACTGCTTCTTGAAATTCAGAGTGAGAATTAATAGCACTTTCTTACACTTTGTATACAGTCCTGGTTACCGTGGACATGCCAATTCAATGCTACTTAAAAACAAACAACATGAAGGCCCAGGGATTTAGCTCAGTGGTTCAGTGGCCTGCCTTGCAAGCTCAAGGACCTGAGTTCAATTCCCAGTACCCCCCCAAAACCAAACCAAAACAAAACAAAAAAGCAAACAACATGAAAATTTGACTCAGTTCAATGAATAATATAAATTATTTCAGAAACACTGTGACGAGTTTGGCATGCTTTAATGAAAGATTTTTATCATCTGCTTGCCTTTGCTTTGAACTTATGCAGAATGGCTATCTGTATAGTTATAGCTATGCACGCATGTCTGATAGATGGCAACTTTTATATGGTTAAAATTTCTGATCTTGATGTGTGATCATAAAAACTCCTGAACTCTGTGATTGTAAAAATCCTCCCCGATTCTATTAAACATGAATGAGAATAAGATAAAGGGTCAATTTATCAAATCACGGAGTTAAAATTAATTAAACAATTTGATTAGTATACACTGAGTGCCTAGTAGGAGGTGAACACCTTCTAAATATTAAACATCAAATGTTACCATTTTTAGAATCTTCAGAAGGTAGTCTATGAAGGAAAAGGATGTCTTAAAGAAGGCATGATAAATGTAACATGCGATGCCCATGAGTCATCATGGGAACACAAGGGACAAATTGATGGCGTAATGACTGGAAGACAGAAGGACGTCAAGGATTCCCAAATGAGAAGCCATTAACTTGACTTTGGTTATTTTTAATAAGAAGAAGAAGAAAAGAAGGGTAAAGGGTTCTCAGGAAAAGAATTTAATCAAGACACACCAAGTTTGAAATGCCGCAGATATTTCAATGTCACCAGAGCAGTCATACCAAGGAAGCATCAAAAAGCAGGAAACATTACCATACACTGCTCCCACCACACACGAGCAGTGCATTTGTACTCTTCTAGGTATTGAATATGTAAAATAGGAAATAAACATTGTCAATGTACATTTAAAAGGTGAAAGCTTAGATCCCCATCCACAGATGAAAGGATAAAAGAAAATGTGGTATATATGCTAGTGAAATTTTATTCAGCCATAAAGAAGAATAAATTAATACCATTTGCAGAAGAATTAATGATCTTGAGGCCATATGTTAAGGGAAATAACTCAGACACACAAAGTTAAATCTTTCATGGTTTCTTATATGAGAAATATAAAATATAAAGAGTAAAATGAGAGAAGGTAGGAAACAGGGAGGCAGATGGGACTAGAGAGATGCGGTGGGGGTCATGGAAAGAGAAGGGAGGAGATGAAAATGATCAAGGTCATGCATGTATAAATTTTCCCAAAATAAATGTAAATACTATGCATCACAAGCATATACCAATAAAATAAAAAAGGAAATATAAACCACCCGGGTGTGGAGTCAGAAGTAAAAACCTGAAGGAAGCAGGAAACTGGTGAGGAGTGACAAGGGCAGGTGAGTGACAGGAGGAGGCTGCGCCTCGATGCAGTGTTAAAAGACTGCGGGAGAAACTGCAGGACTTTCTTGGTGGCCACTTGTCCATGGTTCGGAAGAAGAAAGGCAATCGCAGATGAATATGGTTTTCGACAACAGAGAGGTACCAAGTTTTTTTATGAGTACAGTTTGTCACTTTTGTCAAAGAAAGTTGGATGGGTAATTGGAAAAAATTACTAATGAAATTTTGTTTGGGATGGACACAATTCAAGCAAAGAGGGATTATTTTCATTCCTGTTTTAAACAAGATTTCATTAAGCCCAAACTCCTTCTTGAAGGAATAATAACACAAAAACATCTCATCCTTATTTAAATTAGAGTTGCAGTTTTAACTAAGTTCAGAATAAGGATGATGTTAGAGAGTCTTTCAGATATTTCAGTAGGAGGCTTACATAAAAGATACTTCCAAACATCAGAAATTTAGAACAAAGTTTCTAAGAGAGTAAAATGTAGAAACCTGGCCAGTAGTACCCTGTAAATTATGAACTTTAAACTACAAAGGATGAGTGAAATAAAACACCGCCTTTCTCACAAACACGATACTTCATTCCTGGAGAGAAGTTTTATGAAAGCTATAACACGCAAAAAGACTTAGCATTAACACCCTATTTAATGTTTTTAAAAATCCACACTCAGGAGAAATCTTCTAACTATAGTAGGACTTGCCAAACTGTCAACATTGCCCATATTTCTCTTTCCATAATTCTTCTATTAGGTCTATCTTTCTAAAAGCACCAACTCATCCCATTTTCAAGGCTGATCTGGTCATGGGTAGATATTCTTACCACTTCAGTCTTTTCTCCTTTAACTAGCCAGGTTCACAGTGCCCACAGCTCTTCCCCCAGAGCTTACATCTCCGAGACTGCTCTCCTGAGCAGACGCAGATTCAGAAACAAGTGTCTCCTCGGAGGCCATTTGTACTGCTCGCTGAACCATGACTCTTACTATACCATGAAACGTCTCCCCAGGAGTGAGCGTCTTATCTAATTCCTGTTCCCACACTTCCGTTGCCTTTTCCCTGGACTTTAGTGGTTCTTCCCCATAGGCACAAGCTGTGTTCCTGGATCCTATTTTGATGCTCAGAACTCTAATCTTCTATGAATGAACACCTGCCCTGGGTAATGCCAGCTGAGTAATGACAGATCCTGTCCAAAGATTGCTCCACCCTGGACTCTGCTCTTTGTCCTGAACCCTCAGCGTTGACGAGATGCTACTTTCTTCAATTGTGCTCAGCATATTTGTGCTTTCTCTTCATGTTGCTTGTCAGTCACCACTATTAACTCTTGTACTTATGCAGTCTTCCTCACCCACTGCCTGATCTGTTGCAGTGGATCAGGGATCCTGTACAGACCTGGTTCTGGCTCCTCTATCCTACTTACCTTCCTGGGTTTGCTAGGTGAAGGTTTTAGTCATTCTACAATCAGAAAGGGATGTTAGGGGAAGAAATAAAAGGGAGGTGTAGGGAGAGACACTGGTCTTTGAATAAATTTAAGCATATGATTCACCCTTCTTCCCGCCTCACAGCCAGATACCAAGAGCTCCCCACAAATGAACCTTTGGCTTTATTCAGGATACAGAGTAAGCTCTGATGCCCAGGCAGCTTTTGTGAATATGGCCACCATTCTCATAAGAAGGGACAAGAATCTTGGTCCATTATCCAGAGCATGGTGAGGGCTGTGGGCTGCACAGGCTCCAAGGAAATGCACTACATTTCAAAGATAATACTGGACTTACTTCCTGGAGGATGACTCTATTCCACCCAACCTATTTAAATATCTTCAAATATTGCCTCAGAGACAGCATAGAGAAAAAGTGACAGGAAATTAGTGGTGAGAATAGGTGAAAATCACCTACCTCTCAAATTGAGAGACAAGGTCTCAGTAGCTCAAAATTGGCATATTTTACTTGTGGGAAAGTAATTCATATTGTTTTGGCATTTTCTTAAATAAATAAAGATACCTAAAAGCCCTCGGAGAACACTTCACATTCTTCCCCCTTCTTCAATTAACAGATAATTTTATGTGACCAGTCTATTAATAGAATGTTCTCTTAGATTGATCTCTGTGTAAATGTGAAAATTGTAATTATCAACAAAGCAGAAGGGCCTATTTATTCTCTTTGAATTTCTTTTTAATTGTACAATAACACATTATCTATGTGAAAAAATCTATGTGAAAAAATTAAACATTAAGGGTGAAATGGATCATATTTATCCTATTGTTTTGTTACTACAGACATTTCTTTGAGATTAAGTACATTTCCTCTTCACAACCATTGAACTGTCTATTTAATACATGATGCAAAGTGTTCATTGAGAACCCCTGGAAAATTAACTTTTAAAATTCCTTTAAATTTACTTTAGATAACTCAGTTTTGTTTGTTGTTGATCCCTCCTGGTAATTTTCTTACGTGCAATTCTGTGGGGAAAATGTCAGAAAGGCAGAGGGAGACGAGATGACAGCTCCCAGTGGAGTGTTGTGTTTAGATTTCTCTCCAGAGGAAAAAGAATCTGTAGGGGTGATGCCTTTGCTGAGAGCTATCCAGATATAGTCTTTGAGTTGACAAAAATCCCATCCTGGCTAATTAATGTATTCATTTCCTAGGGCTGGCATAACAAGTACAACAAACCGACTGGCTTAAAATAGCAGCGGAATACTAGAGGCAGAAGTCCAAAATCAAGGCATTTCTAGGATTACTCTCTCTGTGAAATCTGTAGGAGAATTCTTTCCTATTTCCTCCTAGATTCTGATGGCTTGTTTGAAATCTTTGGTATCCTTTACCTTGTAGACTTATTGTTCAAACTCTATCTTCACATTGTCCTTCCTGCATCTTCTTTATATTACCTTCCCTCTGTGCACATCTGTTTGTGTCTGAATAGCTCCTTTTTAACTAGGGTTCTAATCGTATCAAATTAGGACCCACCCTAATGACCTCAGCTTAATTTGATTATACTTGCATAGATCTTATTTTCAAATAAGGTCACCCTCTGAAGTACTCAGAGTTAGGATCTCAACATATTTTTTTCTGGAGACATAACAACACATAAAACTAGAAAAACAGATGTTGGTGATTCATTAGACTACCAAAAGGCAAACTATTCTTGATTAACAAGAGAAACTAATGGCCAGTGAGCTTTCAACTAATAACAAAGGATTATTTTTCCAAAGGAAGGAAGCAGTTCTATGAAGTCTCCATAGGCTTAATTGGGATTTCAATGGAATTCTGATCACTAGAAATTTCTATTCAGCATTGAAAGCTCAGAAGATTTAATATGTTACGTTGAAGAGAAGGTCATTAAACTAATACCTCCTTTAGAATTCATTAGGCTGCAAAAATCACAGTGTGGAGTTTTTATTCCATTACTTAGGAAAGAGTGACTTGCAAAGAGCCCGGATACACCTTTTCTATAATGAGGGTCCATTTATTTCCTCCTGAAAGATTAAATCAACTTTAATGATACTATTTCAGAAGTTTGTAGTAACTTATGAGAGAAGTAATTTAGTCTGTGAGTTTCTGACAAATCTGCATTTCAGCACCAAATGAATAAAGAGATAAAAGCACTGGTTTAAGCTTTTGCAGAAGAGCTACAGAGAGAAGTGCTTGATTCTGTGCATTGCACATTTTACTAGCTGGAGATAAGGCATAGTCCTCAGTTGTAAATGTCTGTCTCCCTCACTTTGGTATTGAGTTTGTTATCAAGCAATCCCAACAGACACATCAGCATATATGTTGAGTACAAAGCATTTCAGTTTTTTCTGTAATGCTTTGTTCATAGTCTTTAAGGAACTGGGTCACTAGGAGCCCACAAACTGATGCTATACTGGCCTCTAGTTTACAAGAACTAGATTGTAAATGTACTTTATGTTCACAATCAAATGGAGGTTTCAGGCTGTGCCGTAACACAGGCAGATTTCTAAGACCCTTCCAGACCCATTTCCCGGTTTACTTGCTATGAACCCATGACTGTCCTATCATAAATACCAAGCCCTTGTACGTGAAGCTAGTCCTCTCAGATAAATCTGGGACTGTGCCTCATCTTCCTTAAACTTTTAATCATTTCGCTCTCTTAGACCTCTTGTATTTCTTTCTAAACACATGGACCATCCCCTTAAATTCTCTCCTTCACATTCACTGCTTGTCCAATCACAGCAATAAGGGATTCACTCTGTTTAATACCATTTCTGGGGAAAGATGTCTGCTGCTTTCCAAAAATCCAGATTATAGATGGACTTTGAATCAAAATCTGTGGTTCTGTTTTAACATTTTAAGGCTTTGATGGAAAGCATTTCAAAGAGATGTAAGGATACCGTATTACAGCGATGTGTGCATACCCATGTTTATTGCAGTACAATTCATAATAACCTAAATCTTGGAAGCAGCCTATATGCCCATTCATAGATGAATAAAGAAAATATGGTATTTAT
The DNA here is from genome assembly GCF_012274545.1 of Fukomys damarensis. Taxonomy (NCBI): domain Eukaryota; kingdom Metazoa; phylum Chordata; class Mammalia; order Rodentia; family Bathyergidae; genus Fukomys; species Fukomys damarensis. Next base: position 64,162,732 of record NW_022900949.1, on the reverse strand, counting down.
ACAAGATAGAGCACTACTCTGCTATGAAGAAGGAAAAACTTGAGTTATTTGTAGGAAAATGAATGCACCGTAAGGCCATAATTTTAAGTGAAGTAAATCAGATACACAAGCTTAAATATCACATGGTTTGTCTGATATGAAAAACTTAATATATAAATAAAGTACAAAACAAAAGGTAAGTAATAGGAAAAAAGAAAGGATAAGTTACTGTAGTCCAGAACAGAAAATGTATCTACAAGTGTACCTCGACTTAGGATAAGTGTCTTATACATATTTTCTATGTGGGATTGTTTTGCCTATTAGACTAGTTTTTAATCTATGTATGCATGATAATTAACTTTATAGAACTTTACAAAGTGTTATAAATGAATTAATTTGATAATGGAAAAATAAAATGGGGGGTGGAGGTAAGAGAAAAAGGATTGAACTCTGCTATGTACATGTATGAATTCCCTACTGTGAATGTCATCATCATGAGCTGCAAACATGTACTAATAAAAGGAAAAAAGATGCAGTCATCCACAGAAGTGAGACTTCTCCAATATTAACTCAAACAATTCCTCTTCCTCTCCTCCCCCTCCTCCTCCTCTTTCTTGTTCTTCTGCTTCTTTTTCCCACGGTGCCAGGGATTGAACTCGGGTCCTTGTGCTTACCAGGATGGTACAGTGCCACTGAGCTAAATCCTGGCCCCAAATTTCCCTTTCTTAAGTGTGTACTGCCCAAGGTGTGCCATGTGAGCTAGGCCTTCCAGGAAAGGAGATGAAGGGTGAAAACTGTCTTTCAGATGCCTTCCTACAGAGAGGTGAAGATGCGTAGTAGGGGATTTGGTAGAGCAGAACACTATTTTGATGTTCAAAGGCAAAATTGTAGATATTTAGCCTACAGTAACACAATTGCACACTCCCTCTTTCCTGCTACAGAGTATTTAATCTTTACAGAGTATTCCCACTCCCCAGAGAACTAGCAATAAAACATGCCTCCTATTTACCCAATACCCTTTGGAGCCATTCTTAAACTACAGATTAGATTATTCACCTTATCCTAAATAAGAGGCATTGAAGAGGTTGGAGCTGTGATGTTGTGTGTTATACAGGATAAGGAGATGGTCAATGATGAATAAAGGTTAGCTTTCAAACATGTGCCATTCCAAGAAAAGTCCAGGTGGAATGAGATTTTCAGCAGCAGAAGCTGGATAGGAACAAATGAGCCACTCAGGGTACTGAGCCCAAGAGATGGAGGGACACCCCACCTGGCTAAGCATGGTGTAGTTCTACCTGGTCTGCACTCGCTTGCGTGAGGACTCAGTGCAGTTACTCTTGGAGGAAAGGGGGAGGGTATGTTAGCTGAAGGATTAGAAGAGACATCCTCGTGCTCCTCTCCTCCAGACCTACTGCTTGATCTCCAATATTTATTTTTAGAACTCCTTGCTTCTCTGACATTGCTTGCTGATGGAATTAACAGAATCAGGGGAGTATTTTGCAGGAAATACTGCAAGGGTGGTGCTAAGTGATGAAATATCAGATTGTTTCTCTTCCAGAATCCTGTCTCCACCTTGTGTTAATGATGGTTCCAACTGCTCTTGGCAGTCAAATACAGGAAAAGAGAATCATGAGGAAAGATATACCTGCCTTGATATAAATTCAGGTATACAAGGAAAACGACAATTTCATCTGAAGGCTACAAATCTAATTTTGATCTTATCTACTTGGTTTAGTGAAAAAGCATATTTCAATTTTGTGCTTTGCAGACCTTAAATTTTCACGTAGGAACAAAACACAGGAGTGGTTCCACCAGACACCAATGCGCTATGCACACATTCTTCACCAAATTACCTTTTTAAACTGATTCCCTGGCCCCCTTTTTTTTAACCAGTCAACACATCCTCTATGTGACTTGAATTTGTCTCTTCTCATTTCCCCTTTGTGGGAGCCTGCTGGCATTTGACATTGGAAAAGTAACTTCTTCTACCATTGAGACATTGATACAATCTATGACTCTATCTGTTTGTTTATTTGGCTTTTCTGAGACAAGGGTCTCAGCTATGCAGATGAGATTGACCTGGAACTCACTTTGTAATACAGACTGGGTTTATGGGATTACAGGTGTGCACCACCATGCCCAGCTCAAGGTCCTTGTTAAATTTGTTTGTTCTTTGACCTTGTGATGGGAGGAACTCTGATAGCCAAAGATCTGATCTTCTCCATAAGAGTCAGAAAATCTGGTGTTTGCATACAAGTAGTTGCTTGGTGCTTCCTGTTGGCGAGCCTTTAAAAGGAGCTGTTTCTGTGAAATAAATCGGACCTCTTGTCTCCACAGTACTGAGTGTGCTGTCCTTTCTCAATCCTCACTCCCCAACTCAACTTTGTGTTGCGATGGCTGGACCGCCACACCCTTGAGGTACAAAGTATCCTTTCTCAGTGTTAAAAGGAAAAGAGTTTTGTGTGTTGGATCCCTTTGGAAAGCACTGCCACAAAATATTAAGAACTATGTAGTACTTATACTATCTTAAACTCTTTCTATAGTTTCTAGTACATTGGATTGGGGAAAACAAATTAAACAACTATTATAGTTCCTTATTGAATTTAGTGGCAAATTTTCCTGGATGGGAAAATTATAAATTATTATAAATTTCTTGCCTTTTACATTTTATTATAAGGTTTCTTAAGTAGTGGAAAATATCTTATATTTCTCTTCAAATTAAAAAAAAAAGCCTAATAACGATGATATTACATCGAGAAAACCTGTCACAGGCATTGAAGAAAGGAAGATGTGACAGCCTGATACTGTGTCAAGAACAGTATAGAAACTACTGAACCATCCAATCCACATGCCATGGGGACCGTAAGCTCACTTACAGTTCCACAGCTGTTTGTTACTGCTCCCCTGAACACAGGAGTATATCCCTAACTTAGCTTCATTTCTCTGAGGAGTGTACTGTAGCTTCTCTTATTGTCTTAAAATTTGCATAAGATCCCTGTATCATCATAGCACCCTTCGAAGGGTTCCTTGTGCTTAGAAAATTATCATGCCTGACTGTGTGACTTGGCATTCTCAGAAGTCAGTCCTTATAAAACTGATAACTGAATTGGAGGAAGGAGCATTACTTTCACCAGCAGAACCTAGAAGTCTAAAAATCTGGCTTGAAGTTCTCTCAGTAACCGTCATGAATTCTTTCAGATTCTGAGGTCAGTTAATACTTTCTCAAAAATAAGGATCATATATTATTCATCTTTTTAAGTAAAAGACCAAATTATGATGCATAAAGTTACTCAGATTCTATAAAAGAAATATGTAACTGGAAAGTATTGCTATTACCTAGGACTCAGAGTTATACTTTTGTTCCTTTCCTTTTATTGGAAAGAATAAGAAGATTGTTAAATGTGATCTTGTATATACATTGTATTCTCACAGGCTCAAGAGGACACTACCTGCAAAGAATGCAGAGCAATTTAAAGGAAACATTAAGATCTAGCTAAAAGGGAATATTAAAATGCAGAGGACAATCTGACAAAAATGAAAAATTTTATAATAGCTTTGCGAAGATTAAAATATAGCACAAGGTAGTTTGTCACACTTTATCATTCTGTTCTTAATGTCTGGAGATATTATGAAGTAGATTTGGTATTGTACTATAATTTCTACCAAGATGGGCTATTATTTCTTCAATCAAACCCAGCAAGGCAAAGCTCACCCAGACACACTCTCATTTTCCTGCACATGATTTCTTTCAGTTATTTCAAAACCGGTAATTTAATTTAATGGTACTCTAGCACTCTCCTGTGACCAGCTGAGCATAACACCTCCAAGCACTTCATGTTTTTATTCTTATAAGTGGATATAATGATATAAGACCAAACACATGAGGTTATTACAACAGATGTAAACATATAAGACATTAGTATTTTTGGGGGGGGACTGGGGATCGAACTCAAGACCTTGTGCTTGTGAAGCAGGCGGCAGAACCACTGAGCTAAATCTGTGGCCCTTAAGTGGACATAATGATACTAATTTGGCAAAGGCATCTACAGTTCTCTATAATCTGTCTTCTCTTAAACTTGTAAATGCTTAGCTACCTGAGTTATAAAGTGCTTTCTAGTTAAAAGCAAAGTATTTCTCTTTCATATGCCTCAAGAGTGATGCTTAAAAAATACAATATTGATCACTAAAAATTGAATGTATAGAAAAATACTAGATAAACAAAAAATAGTTCTAAGAATTTTAATTAAAATATTTTTAAAATATGAGTACAAGGGCCAGGGATTTAGCTCGGTGATTCTGCTGCCTGCCTTGATAGCGCAAGGTCCTAAGTTTGATCCATGGTACCCAAAAAACCAAACCAAAACAAACAAAACACCCAAGAATATTAGCACATGTCATAGTAGAGTGGTCACATAATTGTTTATGTGTATTAAGGATATTCACTATATTTGTAGTTGACCTAATTATAGAATGACTTAACATCAAAGGTACAGAAATTCATTGTTTTCATCAGAGCTCCAAGAATGTTGAAACATGCAGCTTTAAATTAAAAACTTAGTGAATATTCTCAGGCACTCTGTGAATACTCAATGAACTTAAAGAGGGCCTCTTTCACACTCAAAATATTATTCTTTCTTTGATTTTTATGTAGAAAAAAGTCTCAAAGCTTCAAAAATACCTGCCTCAAAATTTTATCAAAGTTTCTGAATTAAAAAACTTGAAAGCATAGAATGAAATATATATATATTGTATCCTTTTTTTTCTCTTGGGTAGTACTCTTATTTTTTCCCTTGGGTAGCAATAAGAATGCCATAAAGAAAAAAAAGTAGATGTGTTTGTCCTTATTATGTGGGTCCTTATAAAAATAAATAATTGAAGTATTTATTGATATGGCACTTGTCAAATGAGCCTGGTAAGTTATTTCCTGGTGACATGATCAGAGTGTATAGAAAACATAAAAGAAAAGTTATTTCTTTTCCATTCCCAACTACAAATCATAGTCTTTTGTTTCATGTCTAAGCAAACTACCCTAGCTGTTAGGATATCACTCTCTTCTCTTTAATTCAATCTTTATCACATCATTCTATTGTTCCACGTAGCAACAAAATACCTGCAAAATACCCTGTGACCTGAAAGATAGAACTGTTTTAGGCATTCTGGATGTATAAGTAAGTTTTCAGTTTTGTCTACCATAACCATCATCCTCAAATTCTCTAGCCCAGCAGAATTAATTGTCCGCACAGATCCATATCATTCCAGATTCATGTGGCAGTACTCGTAAACTCCTCTCCCCTCCAATGCCCCCTCTGCTTGTCTAGTCTCAGCTATGCCTTCTTTCTCCTTCTCTGGCTGATCAGATTCCCTACTCTGCCACAACGTCTTCCCTCAACGGTTCAATCCAGAATGACTTCGTGACAGTGAATTTCACAGCATTATTGGTCTGTTTTCCTCTTTTGGCAATCAGCCATATTCTGCATTGTGACAGTTATCAGAATGGAGATTGGACTCATCTGAATTTCAGAAAAGCTCTTCTTTTTGTGATAAGAAGGCACACCAAGGGACTGAAAGCACATTGGTGAGAGCATTATGAGAGGGGAAAGTCAGGAGCTGTATGAACAGAAGACAGTAGGAAAAGGAAAAGAGGACAGAGGAAATCATGGTGTCAGGGGAACTTTGTAGATAGGAAAGAGCTGCCATAAAAGTGAAATACCAGAGAGATTCTAGAATATGTGAAGATTGTTGGAAAAATTTTGAGTAATGCACTGTTACCCAATTGCTTAGGCCAGTTTTATAAGAAATCCTACTGAAAAATAGCTTTATTTTTCAGAACTTCTAAAATGAAATTTGTAGTTTTTATATTATTCTGAGAGTAGGCAAAAGGAGATTTTACATACATATAAAGATTATTAATAATCTATAAAGGGTTTATTTGCATGAATATTTACATTTTGTATGGATTGATAAGAATGGTATATTTTTTGCTATCTGATAATTTGTGATCTGCACAACAGGGCTAATCACAAGATAAATGTTTCTTTGGTATTTGGTATTTTTGTTTTGTTTTGTTGTGTTTTTTGAGACAGGGTCTCATTATGTAGTTGAGACTGACCTGGGACTCACTGTGTAACCCAGGCTGGTCTCGAACTCACAGTGATCCTCCTGCCTCAGCCTCCCGAGTGCTGGGATTAAAGGTATGAGCCACCACGCCTGGCTTTCTTTGGTATTTTCATGGTAAATTCAAAAACAATTCAGTAAGAAATAATTCTATTAGTCAAACATTGAAGGATCCAAAGAAATATTAACAAACCTTTTAAGTATTTGAGCATGTGTTTGTATGAGTGTGTTTTCCTGGTCTCAAAAGCTCAAGAAACATTTAAGTTAAACTGTCCAGACAAGTCTTTTAATTTGAGGCAAGAAATAATTAAAAAACATATAATCTAATGGAGTATAAGGAGAAGGAGAAGGAGAAGAAGAAAAGAAGAGGAGGAGGAAAAGGAGGAGGAGGAGCAGCGGGGCAGAAAGGTCAGTAGTTCATGGCTGACATCAATGCCTTTTTATGTTACTTAAGATTTGCTGTAGTTCTCTTATTTAATACCAACGCTGTGAGTCTATTCTGAGTATATTGTACTTAGGATGAAAGAATATTCCCCAAAATGCAACTAGAGCATCAAGACACATTTTTATTCCTAAAAGCCAGACAGTAGAATACAATGGATATTTTTAATGGTGGATAATTTTATGTGCAAAAAATTAAAATTGTCCCATCTTCTCTATAGTGAATCATGGTCTGGGAGTCTGAGGAATAGAAAGGAATGGGAGCCAACAGAATCTTATTTCTGGGTTTACCCTGACTCACAGAGTATATTTAGAATAATCTATAACTCTGTTTTAGCTTCACTGGGGCATGGATTTATCCATTCATTCATGCATGTAATGGTAATGAGTAACCATAAGGTACCTACATATCAAGATGAAAAAGCATAGTTCCTAGAAATTCAGAGTCTGGGAAGATAATCAGACATGTAAACAAGTCATTACAATTCGGTGACAAGGAAAATCACATATGTTTTTAAGCTAGGGTGAGATAACAAAGCATTGTACAGGATTGGTTCAGAGAGGAAGGGGTACTTGGGTTAGTCTACAAGAGTAGGTAAAACTTCCCAAGAGAAGTTGGGAGAAGAATATTGTAAGTAGCGGGAATACAAGGTGTATGAAATAACATTTAGAGAGGCGGGTCTTACTATAAATATTTTAGTATAAAAGCATAAATTGGGTGCTTTGGAGGATGAAATTGGAGAGAGAAAACTAGGGCAAATATTGGAGGACACGCTCTGGAAAGAGCTTATTTGGGTGGTTGGATTAAGATAATAATAATCCTATTTCTGTTTTTCAAGAAAAATAACTACTGACCATGTGACAAATGCATTGCAAAACACAGAGACTAAGGTTAGGCAAACCGTTCAAAGGAGAATTGGAGTGATCCAGGTGGGTGATGAGAACCTGCACTAAAGCAGCAGGAATGGAGCAGCTAGGCAGATGTTAACAGGTTAGGAAGAAAACGGGTGGGAGGTTGGCAGAGATCCTGGAAATGGGAAGAATGAAGGAAAAGATGGAAGTGAAATGCTTCTAGGTTTCTGGCTCAACGGACAGTTAATTTTACTGCTTAAAAACTTGGAGGGTTTTTTAAAAAAGGCTCAAAAAAGCCCTTTGACTTTCACTTTGCCATTAACAGCTGTTTAATGCTTTATACTTTTTTTTAAAAAGCAATATTATTTTTGTTGGTATAATAAGATGAGCATTCAGTACTATTTGCCTATAAACTTTCCAACATTGGTAAAGCCTTTCCAGATTACAAATAGATTTACCTTATGAAATGGGATGTAGTTGCTATTTAAATTTTTCATATTTTACAAAAAAATTTGTTAAAAATATCTTTCAAATCTTTAAAGGACTGTACTTTCATCCAACAGAAAGAAAGAAATGGAGGGATGGAGTGAAGATAGAGACAGGAGAGAAATAAAAAAATCTTCCTTGACCACATGTAAAATTGGAATTAGGGGATTATATTCTAATAGAAAATTATGTTTTCTGGGAATTTTCCTATTTCTTTACCTTCTAGAATAAAAGTTATGACTTCCTCCTTTGAACATCTGTCAACAATCAAAGTGACTTGCTTGCCTGAATCTGTCAATTTTGAATTAATTGTAAGAACACATGAAATATTTAAAATATTTCCCTTCTTTTGAAAAGTGAACATTCAATTGATCTGACATACAAACAACTTGGGTTAATAAGGTTAATGGAAGATTCACCTGTCACTTCTTATCTATAGCATGTACCCGGGTAAATATCCAGATCTGTTTCCATCTTACCCCAGAAATTATGGCTGCTATCAAGAAATCAACAAATAACAAATGCTGGCAGGATTGTGAGGAGAAAGGAACCCTTCTCCATTGTTGGTCAGAGCACAGACTGGTACAACCACTTTGGAAATCAATATAGAGATACCTCAAAAAACTAGGATTAGAGGTCCCATTTGACCCAGTTGTCCCTCTGCTGGGTGCCTTTGCAAAAGAATTGAAAGAATCATACCGCAGCAATATATATATACACATCCATGTTTATAGTGGCACAGATTTTAATAGCTAAAACTCAGAAACAGCCTAATTGGCCATCAACTGGAGACAGGATGAAGATGTGTTTTTTTTTTTCTCTATATAAAATGGAGTACTACTCAGCCATAAAGAACGTGAAATGAAAGACATTTATAGTTAAATGGATGCACATTGAGGCCATACGCTTAAGTGAAATAAATAGGACTTGCATGTGTAAATACTGAATAGTTTCTCTGGTGTGAAAAACTAAAAGTGTAAATAAAGTTCGAATTGTATATGATAATATGAAATAGGAAGAAAAGGTCTAAAGAAAGGGAAGTGGGAGGGGTAGAGGAAAGGAAAGAAGGGAAAAGAAAAAATACGAGAAAAGGAAAAAATGGAAACAAAGTCTTTGTAAATATGGGAGAGTGAAGAGGGTGAAAGGAGGGCAGGGGTATGGGGAAAAAGTAAGAACCAAGACGCATCATTAAAAGCCGAAGATCCCAGTGATGAATGTAACTGTACTGTATACCTAAAATGTACCAATAAACTCAATGAAAAAAATCTAGATCTCAGCTGTATCGACTTGAGTTACAACCAGCCCTTGTAACTCATTGAGTTTGTAAGTCAAGGGTCCATGTATGTCTAGAAGAAAGCAAGCAAATCATAGATAATTCAACCTACATCATGGAGACTGAATGCACCAAAGGGCAACATATTTATATTCAGTGTGCATGAACTACATAGACAAAACTTAAAAATACTCCTAGAAAGAGCTGTTCTTAGGGAAAAAATGAAGCTAAAAATACATGTCTTATTTAAGAACTGCCAGACAAAATATCTCTGTATTTTACAATTCAATATTCTTTAAAAATTAATTTCCTATTCCTGTATCATTACATCAGCTCATGAATGCAGTCAAGCTCCCATTATTTAAGACTTCCTTAGCAAATTCTATTAGTCCTATTCTTCTCTGTTTACCTCCTTGATCTCTCCCCTCATAAACATCACTGCACTTGATGAAAAAGGAGCAAAATATGAAGTTAAGTATTAATTGATCTAATCTATGGTTTTAATAGTCCTGGCAAAATATTTGGTGTGGAGGATTTTAAACCAATGAATCAGATAAGAAAAAGAAACAAAAAAGCAAAACCAGCACACCTGCTTTCAATACAAATTTTACTGTTTGCCAACTAAATGCCATCAGCATAAATACATAAACGTTGTTGGCGTTAGGACTAGTAAGAAGAGAAAAGCATATTTTTAGCATAGGGCCTTCTATTACTGACCTTTAAGTTTTCTGTCCTTTAATAGGTTATACAAGTATAAATTCATTCTAATAATTATATAGTGATTGAATAGTAGAATTATATTTAAAACCTAGTAAATTACTCAATTAGCATTACTTATTTTCTGTTCTACCCAGTTCTTTTCACCACTATTACTTTTTAATCTATCCTCAAGGGCTGGGGATTTAGCCTACTGGTTCCACCACTTGCCTAGCAAGCATAAAGTCTTGAGTTCAATCCCCGGTAGGAAAAAACAACAACAACAAAAAAACCTATCTTCTTCACTTCTTTTAAATAATGTAAAATAATATTTTTGAAAGTTTCTCTTAGTTCCAGTGATTAAGCTATAATTTATGTCAGAAATGTAATAAAATGCTACTTAATATTGTGATCAATGGATATACATTATACTGGTAGAATATTTTCCAATTGTATTTAATCTAGACATACATTTTTTGGTGGGATTAATTGAGTACACCTGTATTGAGATTTAAGACTTTATATAGAAATGCATTATTTATATTTTATTGGATTGTAATAGCAAAAATAACATTTTATCATTTTTTGGAATGCATATAAAATAATTTTCCTTTTATTATCTTATGGCAGAGACTCCTTTAAACCTCTTTTAAGAAGCATAATTTCCTTGAAGACTTTAAAGTATATTACAGTTTACTACAAATATAAATTAGTACATTATTAATATATGCATTATTTAAAACTGGATTATTTCTATTCTATAGCTAAAAATCAATTAAAATTATATATAACAAAGTGACTTTATTAGTAAGTGAATGGTAAGGAGCATGTGGTACCAGCAAATTCAATATTATCAAGTGAAGAAAAGGGTGATAAACGATAATAGCTTTTCTCAGAAAAGATTAATGATAAAATGAAGTTGCCCTGACAAAAAGAGCTGAGCTTTATCACATCTTTTCAAAGCTATACATTTAATCATTTTTATCTAATTTTCTGTAATTTATAAAAAGAAACTAATTAATTTAGCTATGTCAAATAACATTATTAATGCCCCAGTGTTCTTTCATATAATTGAAATTGAATGAATATGCTTGTGATATAGTAATTTCTTTCAAAAGTTTAAGAACTGCAATGATAAAACTGAATTTAGACTTGAAATCTAGCAAAGTAATTCAAAGACTATTCCCAAGAATACGTGGAATAAAATATTTTTTCTCATATGAGTTGAAATCAAGAAAATAGCATTCAATTCCAACAAGAATATCTCACCGTTACAACAGGGCTTCAGTAGAAAAAAAACTGTCATGAAAAGAGGGTTTGACCAGGTGACAAAAGACAGAAGTGTGTCCTTACTGAAGTCACTGTTGCCACAGCTCCAGATTCTGCATTGTAAAATGAGCGATTATGTGAAATGCTCTTAAATTATTTCCTACTACAACATTTTTTATTTTTATCATAGTATTTGTTGTTAGTAGGAGCACCACAAAGCATGGATAGAATTTCTAAAAATGAATATATAAACAAAAGCAGGCCCCTTTTCTATGTAACACTTGACTGAAGACAAGGGGAAATAGCAGGCAGTTGCTCTCACTGGTAGGTGCTCAGGGCACAGGCCCTCCATACAGCAGAGATTGTAAGGAGTATTTACTGTGTGTAATGCAGACAGGGCCACACAACTGACTCCAAAGAAGAAGTGTGTCTTGAGGAGTCAGAGAGAAGATCATGTATAATTTTTCCTAATTTGATAAATGAGGGAGGTAAATGCCAACAGATACATGAGAGATTCTAACCTGTGAAAAGCACATAGAAAACCCACAAAAGGCTAAGTTTTTTCTCAAGTATCTTATCACTAACCTGGGAGGACTTGTTTGTGATATGGAAGTTGGAACAGAGGCAAAACAAGGCTGCTCTTAGCGTGCAATGTTTGAATCAAACAAACAGAAAGAAGTTCTTACTGTCATTATCTCACCTTAAAAAAGAAAGACTTAAGGCTCCAACCTTCCCCCTGACAACCCCACCACCATAACCTCCACTATAGCCACAGCCACAGCTACAGATCACTGAACAAGAAACAGCAATTTAGAAGAAGGTACATAAAGTTTGAAGAATAATACAAGCTTACACTATAAGAAAAATTACTGCCTTAGCTTGATCTCTCTTCAATAGGATGGGAAGAAGAGATGTGTAAAAGACAATTTGTACTGGCTCCCAAGAGCCAATTCATATTTTTAAGAATTGTGAAAGCCAGCTTTTGTCCAGTGAATAGCTTGAATTCATTGTAGAATAAGTGAAATGACATATTTACTAAAGGGGCTTAAGTGTAGTTTTCAGCAGACAGAAAAAAGAACCATCAATTCTGAAGACAGATGAAAGTGATTAGAAAAATCTCAAAAACAGAAATAAAAAAGATGAACAAAAGTGAGAAGAGAGCCTTAGAGAAATCTGAGCCATCCATAAGTGCACCAACATATGTGGAATGGGAATACCAAAGGAGAAGATAGAAAGTAAAGGACAACAAGAATACCGTTTACTGTAGCATTAGAAATTAAATATTCAGGGAGACAGTTAAGGAAAGAACCGCACAGCTTGTAGACTACAACTTTCAAAACACTGTTATTTTAGTGCTTTCCTATCTCTAGAACAAAATGCCCAACACTCATAATTTAAAGGAGTAGAGATTTACCCTGGTTCATGGTTTCTAGAAGATTCAGTCTAAGGTAGGTTGACTCCTATGCATGAGAGAAGGGGATGGCATAGGAAGGACTTGCCCCATAGCAGCCAAGAAGCAGAGAGAGAAAGGAGGACCCCGGACAAGAAAACACCCTTTCAGGTCACATCCTCAATAACCTATTTTCAACTAGGCCCCAGGTTCTAACATTACATTTAGCTACAGAATTCATCAGTGGATGAATTTACTGATGAATAGAGAGCCTTCATTATTCGATTACCTTGCAAACACATGAGACTTGAGGGATATTTTAGATCTGAGTCGTAACAACTGTGGGATGACAGTAAATGCCTAAATTAACAGAAACACATCCTATTGGCTAGCATGCCCTACTGTTGTTAAAATGGGAGCAGTTAACCAAATGGATTTTCAGGAACAACATAATCCCTACCAAAATTCCAGATATCTACTTCCAGGAATTGAGAAGCTAGTCCCAAAGTTTACATTAAAAAGCAAAGGACACAGAGTAGTGACAATAATCTAAATAGAATACAAGGGAAGAACTCACACTTCTCAATATCAAAATTTAGTACAAAGCTAGAGTAACCAAGACAATATGGCACTGGGATAAGTATTGTATAAATTTGTAAATCATTGGTTAAGACTCCAAAAATAAACATTTATATTTTTACTCAGTTGTGATTTCCGAGGGTGCCACAACAACTGGATGAGGACAAATAGGCTTTTAAACAAATGAGTCTGGGACATTTTTTTTTCATCAACTTTATTGGTACTTTTTAAGTATACAGTACAGTTACATTCATCATTGGGATCTTGTACCTTTATATGACAGGTCTCGGTCCCCATATCCCTGCCCTACCTTCATACCTCCACCCTCCCCATTTACAAAGACTTTGTTTCTATTTTTTTCCTTTTCTCATATATTTTCTTTTCCCTTATTTCCTTTCCCCTACCCTCCCACCTCCCCTACACCTTTGGCCCTTTTCTTCCTATTTCACATTGTCCATTATACCATTAGGATTTTATGTACCATTATAGTTTTTCACACCAGGGAAACTATTCAGTATTTACACATGTGCGACTTATTTATTTCACTTAGGAGTATATCCTCAATATGTATACATTTTCCTATGAATGACTCTAATTTCTCATTCTCTACGACTGAGTAGTATTCCATTTTATAGAAAAACCACATCTTCTTTATCCAGCCTCCAATTTATGGGCAAATGGGCTGTTTCCAAGATTTAGATATTACAAACTCTGCCACTATAAACATAGGTGCAAATATATCTCTGTGATATGATTCTTTTAATTCTTTTGGAAAGATGCCCAGCAGAGGGATTGCTGGGTCAAATGGAACCTCTAATCCCAGCTCTTTGAGGTATTTTCATATTGATTTCCATAGTGGTTGAACCAGGCCTGCACTCCAACTAACAATGGAGAAGGGTTCCTTCTCCCCACAACCACACCAGCATTTGTTATTGTGTGATTTCTTGATAGCACCCATTCTTCCTGGTGTGAGAGACAACATTGTACATTGTCTCTTAGCTCTGTTGGTGGTTTCTTTTGCAGTGAGGAGGCTTTTTAATAAGATGAGATTCCAGTTGTTGATTCTTTCTGCTAGTTCCTGTGCTACTGAGGATTTGTTCATAAAGTCTTTTCCTATGCCAATGTTTTTGAGTTCTGCCTCACTTATCTTCCAGCAAGTTTAATGTTTCTGTTTTAATATTTGTGTCTTTAATCCACTTGGATTTTAGTTTAGGGTATAGTGAAAGATAAGGGTCTGGTTTTAATCTTTGGCAGGTTGAAATCCAGTTTATCCAACACCATTTATTAAAGAGGCTATCTTTCCTCCAGTGGGGATGGTGGGCTCCTTTGTCAAAGATGAGGTAGCTGAGTACATCTGGAGTTGTTTCTGTATCTTCCAATCTATTCCACTGATTCTTGGGTCATTTTCTTTGCCAGTACCATGCTATTTTACCACAGTGGCTTTGTAATATAGATTCAAGTTGGGGATTGTATTACCCTCTTTCCTGTTTCTGTTGCCTAGAAATGTTTTTGCTATTCTAGGTCTCTTCTGGTTCCAAATGAATTTTTGGATTCTTTTTTCTAGTTCTCTGAAATATAGTGTTGGAATTCTGCTTGGGGTTGCATTGCACCTGTATAGCAGTTTTGGTAGTATGGCAATTTTCACTATGTTGATTCTTCCTACACAGGAGCAGGGGATATCTTTCCACTTTCTTATGTCCTCTTCAATTTCATTTTTCAGAGTGCTATAGTTTTCAGTGTAGAGATCTTTTGCTTCCTTTGTTAGATTGATTCCTAGATACTTCAATTTTTGGCATGTTGTTGTGAATGTAATTGTTTCCCTAATTTCTCTTTCAGTGAGTCTGTTATTTGTGTACAAGAAGGCTGTTGATTTTTGAGTATTGACTTTTTATCCAGGTACTCTGCTGAAAGTGTCAATTAATTCTAGAAGTCTTTTGGTAGAGTAATTTCTGTCTTCTATGTAGCATATCATATCATCAGCAAATAATGACAGTTTAGCTTCTTCCTTTCCTATCTTTATATCTTTAGTTTCTTTTTCATGTCTAACTGCTGTGGCTAATGTTTCCAGAACTATATTGAACAGCAGTGGTGATAGTGGACATCCTTGTCTTGTTCCTGATTTTAACGTGAAGGTTTTCAGTTTTTGGCCATTTAATATGATGTTGGCTTTTGGTTTTTCATAGATAGCCTTTATCAGGTTAAGATAAAGACCATCTATTCCAATCCTCTGCAGGGTATTTATTCTGAATGTGTGTTGAATTTTGTTAAATGCTTTTTCTGCATCTATCAAGAGGATCATATGATTTTTTGTCATTGACTCTGTTAATATAGTATATTACATTTATTGATTTATGTATACTGAATCATCCTTGCATCTCTGGATTAAATCCAACTTGGCCAGGATGTATGATCTTCTTGAATACCCTCTGTATTCTGCTTGCCAGTATCTTGTTGAGGATTTTTGCATCTATGATCATTTAGGAGATTGGCCTGTAGTTCTCCTTTTTGGTTGTATCTTTATCTGGTTTTGGAATCAAAGTAACACTTGCTTCCAGGAATGAATTTGGAAGTATTGCTTCCCTTTCAATTTCATTAAAAAGTTTAAAGAGTATTGGCAGTAGTTTTTCTCTAAATGTCTTGTAAAATTCAGCAGTGAATCCATCAGGGCCTGGGCTTTTCTTTGTTGGTAAATTTTTAATTATGTTTTCAATTTCACTAATTGGAATTGGGGTGTTTAGATTTTTTAATCTTCTTTGTTCAACTTTGATAATACATAAGTATCAAGAAATCTGTCCAGTTCTTCTGTGTTTTCATTTGATTAGAGTATAGGTTCTCAAAGTAGGTATTGATGATCCTCTGGATTTCTTCTGGATCTGCTGTGACTTCACCTTTTTCATCGCTAATTGCATGGATCTGAGCATTTTCTTTCCTTTTTTAGACAAGGCTGGCTAAGGGTTTATCAGTTTTATTTATTCTTTCAAAAAACCAACTCTTTGATTCATTTGTTTTTTTTTATTATTCTCTTAGTTTCCTTTGCATTGATTTCTGCTCTGATCTTCATGATTTCATCCCTTGTATGAGCTTTGGGGTTTTCTTGCTCTTCTTTTTCTAGGAGCCTAAAATTCATCATTAGGTTTTTTATTTGAGCTTGCTTTTCCTAGTGTGGGCATTTATTGTTATGTATTTTCCACATATAACTGTTTTCATTGTGTCCTATAGATTTCTGTATGTTGTACTGGCATTAGAATTTATTTGTAAAAACTGACTTACTTCTTCTTTAATTTCCTCTGTGACCCATTGATTGTTTAGGAGAGTGTTGTTCAATTTCCATGTGTTTGTGAATTTCTTAAGGTTTCTTATGCTATTGATCTCTAGATTAATTGCACTATGGCCTGATAATATATCTGGGATAACTTTGATTCCTTTGAATTTATTTACACCTGTTCTATGAGCTAGTATGTGGTCTATTTTGGAGAGTGACCCATGTGTAGCCTGAAAAGACTGATTTTGTGGGGTAGAACACTCTGTACACATCTATTAAGTCCATTTGTTCACAAGATTGTCTCAATACTAGTATTTTTTTGTTGACATTTTTTGTCTAGATCATCTAATTTTGATAGTGAGGTATTGAGGTCCCCCACTACAATTGTATTAGTGCTTTATTGCTTTTTTATATCTCTTAATATTTGTTTTACATAGTTGGGGGCATTAATACTTGGTGCATATATATTTATGATTGTCATCTCTTCCTCTTGGATTGCTCCCTTTACAAGGATGTAATGACCTTCTTTGTCTCTCTTAATCAGTTTTGGTTTGCTATTTACTTTGTCTGTGAATAAGATAGCTACCCCTGCGTTTTCTGGGCTCTTTTTGCATGGAGAATTGTTCTACATCCTTTCGCTTTCAGTCTATGAGTTTTTTTTTTTTTTTAATGAGATGTGTTTCTTGTAAGAACACATTGTTGGATTTTGCTTCTTAATCCATTCTTTCAGTCTATACATTTTTTTTATTGGCAAATGGAGGCCATTGACATTGATGGTTATAACTGATATGTATTGACTTATCATTGTTGTTGGCTGTTTTTAATTTTTCCCCCTCTCCCTTTAGTTTCTTGCCTTGCCTAATTGATTTTCTTTGTTGGTTTTCATGGTGTTGTGACCTTCATTGTCTTCTTATAGGATATTGTTTAGAATTGTTTGTAGTGCTGGCTTGGTATTCATGAAGTTTCTCAGGTGTTGTTTGTTATGGAAGTGTCTTATTTCCCAGTCCATTTTATGTATTTATTTATTCTCCTGGGGATTGAACTCAGGTCCTTGAGCTTGTGAGGTAGGAGGCTCCACCATTGATCTAAATCCCTCACCCTCCCCGCCCATTTTAAAAGAGTGTTTTGCAGGATACATCAGTCTAGGTTGGAGGTTGTTTTCTCTTAGGCCTTGAAATACCTCACTCCAGGCTCTCCTTGACCTAAGGGTTTGTGTTGAAAAGTCTGCTGACATTTAGAAATTTGAAGAAAGGAGCTAAAGGTGTAGGGAAGGTGTGATGCGTAGGGGAAGAACAAAAAGGGAAAAGAAAAAAATGTGAGAGAATGAAAGGAGGAAAATGAAGTGTTTGTAGATGAGGAGGGGAGGAGGGGGTGAAGGGAGGGCAGAGGTAAGGGGAAAAAA
This sequence comes from Fukomys damarensis, assembly GCF_012274545.1. Lineage (NCBI taxonomy): Eukaryota > Metazoa > Chordata > Mammalia > Rodentia > Bathyergidae > Fukomys > Fukomys damarensis. The sequence continues at coordinate 64,144,989 of NW_022900949.1, read as the reverse complement.
TGAGAATCAAGACTTGCCATGTAAAGGTACATGATCCCAACAATGAATGTAACTGTACTGTATCCCTAAAATGTACCAATAAACTCAATAAAATTAAAAAAAAAAAAAGAAAAGTCTGCTGTGATTCTGATGGGCTTGCCTTTGCATGTGATTTGTTTCTTCTCTCTAACTGCTTGTAGTATTTTGTTCTTCTGTTGGGTTTCTGGGATCTTGACTATTATTATGTCTAGGTGCATTTTTTTTTAATCATGGCTAATTGGAGTTTTATATGTCTCACTTATCTTTATGTCAAATTCTTCCCCTCTGTGAAGTTTTCTGTCATTAATTTTGCAAACTTTTTTTTTTTTTGTCATTTGTACTTTCTTCTGCTACTTCATGGATTCCTATCAGTCTTAATGTTATTCTTCTTTGCATCATCTAGGAGTTGTTGGATTGGTTTCTCATAAGAGATCTCTTTTTTCATGGTTACTGACTGCAATCTTATCTTCTATATCTGAAATCTTACCTTCACAATCATCCATTCTGCTTAAAATGCTTTCAATAGATTTTTTTTAACCTCCTGGATATCTCTTTGAATCTGTTTCATGGATTCCATTTTTCCTATGTTGGGCATTCATGTTTTCCTTTTCTTTCTAATCTGTGCATTCATGGCTTCTATGATGGTCCTGAGCCTATTTTTTTTTTCTGTTTCTGTTCTAGAGTATCAGATCATGTCTTTCATTATGCTCACCATCTCTGTAGTTATTGGGGAAATTATTTCTGTTTTGAATTTTTCTAGTGCGTGATGGATCTGTTTTGTTACTTCCTGTGCTATGAGTTCAGGGTGTCCTGGTGGTTGATTGTCAGACTTTTTCACCTTGCTTTCCCTAAATTTGCCTTTGGTGAACTGGAAGTATGTATTTTTTCCTTGCTTAAGTGTTTTCTCATTTTTATTTTTGTTGTTGGGGTGTCCTTGGTTTAATTCCTGGGTTAGTATTTTGATCTTCCTGTTATAGCTGCTGTTAGGTTTTGTGTCTCTAATGACTCATAGACATTCTCATTTCATAATATCAGAAAGGACAACTCATTAAATGAATCACAGCTTTTTAGCCCAATTGATACTATTAGCAACACAATAGCATCAAGCACAGCTTAGAATTTAACCATTTGTGGTAGTTAGTAATCTATTATCTTTAACCATATGAATTAAATTAAAATCAAGGACCAGCCCAAAATATGTTTATAGTGAATAAACTCTTCTATATAGCAACCTTACCCTTCAGTATGGGCACTTAGAAGGAGAAGGGAGGAGAGGAATAGATAGGTAAAAGAATAGGAGAAGGTTTCAGGTGAAGCCAGAGGACACAGTATGATCATGCAAACTCTAGGAAACTGTTGAAGACAAGAGGAAAAGACAGAGTAGAAGAACAAAGACAAGAATAGAACAACTTAACAGTCATAGGGAAGCTATAAATTGTACTCATTTTCCTTTGAAACTAATGGCACACCAGTGAAGAAAAAAGAGAGAAGAAAAGAAAAGAGGAAGAAGAAATACAAATTAGGACAGGAAAAGCAACAAAAAAGGAGATAAAGAATAATATGGTGGAGCAAGAGACTGATAGGAAAAAGGAGAAAAAAAGGAAGAATTTGCAGAATGGGAAAAAATAAAAATTTTTAAATAAAAATGTAAAATAAGAGGAAAAGAACAGAAAAGAAAAAAACATTTGAAGAGCCTCTTTCAGGGTATATCTCTGCTAACACAATAGACAATGTGGGCAGCACTACTCAGAACTAAGTCAGTTGATCTCAGCTAGCCTACAGCAGACCTGAAATTCAGGAAGAATTCTGGCCGCAAGGCCCAAGTTGAGTTCTCTGACCTCCTGCAGGGTTTAACTCTGCAAAATTCTTCTGATGATAGTCCAAGTTCTAATGGAAGGTGGTGATCTCTCCAACTCTCCAACTATGGAGGTCTGATGCACTTTTATGGCAATTGTTCACTTCTGTTCTATCTTTCAGAGCTCAGTAAAATGGCCTTTATGAGCACTTGTGTCTCTGCAGTGTGGGTCCAGGTACCAGTAAAACCAGGAGTCCCAAGAGAGAGTGTGTGTGGGGAAGATGATGCAGAGGTGCTCCTGAAGCTGGGTTGTCCTCACAGGTCTGCTCCAGTGAAGGCACACAGTGCTGGAGGTGGGAGAGCAGTGAGTTCTCCATGGGGCTGGGTGGTCCTCACTGTAACTGGACGTTAGTGAAACAAGTGAAACTTTAGTGAAACAAGTGAAAATAGACCTCCAACTTCAAACCATAGGAAAAAATTAAACTAAAATGCATCATAGATGTAAATGTAAGAGTTAAAACTACAAAACTCTTAGAAGAAAACATAGAAGTAAATCTTTGTAACCTCGGGTTAAGCAATTGTTTCTTAGATATGGGCCCTAAAATACAAATGACAAATAAAAATAAATAATGAGACTTTGTTAATCTTAGAAATTTTTGGCTTCAGAAGGACAGTGTGAAGAATATGAAAAAATAATCCATAGAATGGGAGCAAATATTTGCAAATCACATATATAATCAGAATAATAACCTACTTTTTTAATTCTTAAAGTATTTAAAGCTATATTACTTCAAAAGAGTTATGCAGTTGGCTGATATGTACATGAAAAAGTGCTCAATATCTTTATTCACTAGAAAAATGTAAATCAAAATAATGCTGAGGAGCCATTTCACACCCACTTGGATGAGATAAAAAGAGCGACAATAAGAATATTGATGAAGATGCAGAGAAAACACTCATGAATTTCTTGTTCAATTGTAAAATGGTGCAGCCACTTTTGAAAACAGTTTGGTAATTCTTCAAAAATTCTTCAAATTCACCATTTATTCAAACCAATCAATTCCTTATGTTACTCACGATAAGTTAAAACATCATTTAACAATTAGACTTGTCCCTGTTCTTAGAATTAATCATAATATCCAATGTCTACTACAGATAAATAGAGTTTAAAAAGTGGTATATCTGTATAGTTAAATATTACTTGACAATAAAAAGTAAAGAACTGGCATTTCCTGTTGTATAAATGAACCTTGAAACATCATGTTAAAGAAGCTAGCCATACAAAAACATATGCAGTATGGTGTCATTTCATTTATATGTAACAAATATTATGCAAATATATATATATATATAGTAGATTAGACTCAGTTGCTTAGATCTTAGAAGTGCAGGAATGGATAACTCCTAATAGGTACAAGATTTTTTTGGGTGGTATTGAAAAGATCTTAAAATTAGTTTATCATGATTCTTACACTATTTTGTGAATAAGACAAAAGCCATTGAATTTTATATTTTAAATGGGTGAATTTTGTGATATATGAAATATATCTCAAAAAAGCCTTTTTTTAATAGTAAATAAATATACCTCTGAAAAGGTTTCAGAAATGATACTGAACATATGACAACTGCTGTTGCAGTCACTGCTTATCGGAAGCTGGCCTGGCATTCCCAGCTGGCATAGCCATTAGATCTTCAGTTACCAGGTCTTGAGGTGTTCTGGGAGCTATAAAGAATTGGTAGGTTTTCCAGGGGCTTAAGACAGAATGAATGTTTTGATGTTCACAAGTAGAGACCCATAATCATCAGTGTGAACTCTGGAGACAGATATCTTTCAGAATTAGGAACTTTTCAGATTTTATAAGGATGCTATACATTCTTTATTGAACTACAAATTCATGGAAGAAAACAGAAATCTAAGAAACCTATTCAAATGAAAATACAATCTGCAAAATTTAGACTATAGAAGACTCTCTGACAATGCCTGACTTTCTCTAAGAAATAAATTGCAAGGTAAAAAAAATGGTTTTCCTCGATTTCTTTAATAAATGTGTTGTAAAGTAGAACCTTTTTAAAAAGACTTGAGACAGATTAACCAATCACAGCTATGTGGACCACCGCACTCCTGGCCTTCCGGGGATCTCTCTACATGAGCTATCTTCACATCTATCTGTTATCATCAACTTCTATATTAGATCCTTTCCATCAGCAATTAAAATGCTCAAAGCTTTTCAATCTTTAAAAAGCACACTTCACTGTTTCTCATCAGGATATCTTATCAGTTGCTAAGCAACTCTCTCTTAACAACTTCTCTTTCTTGTAAATGTCTCTTTCTCCATCTCTACTACTCTTATTTCTCTTCCCCTAGCCTAAATTGTCATGGTTTTCATCTAAATTTTTAGCTTCTGTACAGAATTCCTGTCTTTAATTTTGCTCCTGGTAAAGAATTGTGTCTGGTGGTTGAAGCTCTAACCACCAAAGAGATCACATTTTAAGGTGAGACCTCTGAGATATAAGTAGCTTCAAAAAGAGTCATGGGATTAGTGCCCTTATAGGAAAGATGAGTGACAAGGTGCACTTTCTTTCTTTGTCACACGGAGACAAAGTGGGATGTCTGCAATCCGCAAGCCAGGAAGAGCTCAGCATATTTATCGGATGACATCACGATTTTGACTTCCTAGCCTCCAGAACAGCCCTCCCTTCCACTGAAGACCTCAGTGATTTCTCCCTCTGACTTTTACACTAAATAAAATAAATAAAATTAAAAATAATAGATTCTTTTGCTAGCACACTCCTACTGTAGCCTAGATGAGTCCTGGCCACAAATCTCCCTAACACTTTGTGCTTAGTTCCATCCCCTGATCTTTTCAGCTACTGCTCTTCCAAGCCTTCCAACTTCAACTGATTCTTCAGCTCACAATTCAGATATCACCTCCTCACTGACACTTCCCTGAGGTTCCTTCACACAAGACTGTCCTCCCATGGTGGCTATGTTTACTAAAGTTGAGGCCACATCACAATCTGTTAAAATAGGGTAGGACAGACTAGAATACTTCAGTGTTTACCTCATTAACTAAATGCTTTGTCATTAGTAAAGCAAGAAAGCTAATAAGCAGAAGTCTCCATTTTTTCCCTCAATAAAAACAACTCTAAAAAAGCAATTATTATTTAAGCAATCTGTCCTTTAATTGAAAGACAATTATTTTTTCTGGAGCATAATTGACCTATTTCAATCCTGAGAAAATACAAATCAATTTGTATTGAGAGTTGGTACAGAATAAACCTGACAGTGAGTGTTATATTTTAAAAATAGGGGGTCTTCAAAGAGATCTAGCTAATCCTACCAATCTTTTTTCTTGCTTGCTAATAGAACACAAGTTTTAGAAAACCTCTGGGTTCATGCTCAAGTCCCTAGTCTTAGGAGTCAATTTTGATAAGTCTAAGCGAACCATACTCTTTCTTTTTCCTTGGCAGTGAGTGCTTTGCATATGGATATGTGACACAGCCCTAACCAGTGATATGTAAAAGGAATCTGTTGGAACAATGTGGAACTTTCTAGCTCTTGGAAGGAGATCAAATTTTGTAAGACACAAAAGATTTATCCCAGGTGGAATCCCCCTTTCCTCTCATCAGGCAGAACCTCAGTCTTTTTATACAAAATATAGTTGTTTTTCAGTCCTATAAAAACATTTAGCAATTTCAGAATTGCTGACTTGTACCACTATGAAAAACACATAAAGTAATTAAAATTCAGTATTGTTTATAATTGCTTTATTTTTAGCTCGAATTATGTCAAATCCCTGTTACCAAATATTTGATTTGGTTCGTTCTTGCCCCCTCCCTTCAGTGTGTTGTTATTCATTTGGAATAGAGTTAGATTTGTTTCTTCTCCCTGTATTTTATATTTGGATTTTTCCATTTATATTTTTATTGTCATTTTTAAAATTTATAAGAAAATATAGCATGATCTGAGAATCAAAATTATGCACAAAATTATTCTCAAAATGTCACTGTCTCACCCCTCCTATCCCATTCCTCCCTCTCAACCTTTAAACTTTCTCATTCAATTCCTGTAGGCAACCGGTCTCATTAGTTTCTTGATTATACTTCTAATGTTTCTTTTCCCTGAACAAGCAGAGGTACACATATTCTGTTCACAGGTTTTCTTACACAAAAGAAGAAATTATAAATACTCTTGTACTTTGTATAGTACCTAACTCTTTTGGAAGTCATTCTAAATCAGTTCAATGAAGATTTTCCTCACTATTTTTATATCTGTAAAATATATTATTGTATAGCTATAACATTGTTTATTCAACTAATCTTATATGACTGTCAGTGCTTCAATATTATATGATTACGTATAATGCTATATGCTATAATGGATATGTGTGTGTGTGTGTGTGTGTGTGTGTGTGTGTGTGTGTATGTATTGGAATTGCTAGAGGTTAAGTTGTTGGAGGGAATAAATTGGGGTAAATTCTCAGAAATTTCACTTCTGGGTTAAAATATAAGTGCTTATATAGTTTCATTAGTTGTCAAATTCCCTTCCAAAAAGATATGCTTGTTTGATTTCTGCCAACAATGAATTAAAGTGCCTGTAGCTTCACAAACAGAAGGCATTACCTTTCTTTTCCATTTTAGTCAATAAGATAAATTAAAAATTGTGAGTAAAAAAATGGTTTTATTTTTAAAAGTATGAATGAAATTGACTGAATATTTTAAAAACCATTATGATTATTATATTTGCATGACATTTTTCATTGTTTCTGCTAATTTTTTCTGTTTATAAAAGTATACATATACAAAAATACATTTTGTAAACTTATCTGTTTTAATTACACCAAATTTTTACTTTATATACAACTTGAAATCCCTTTATATAAGTGAAAGCTCTACAAATTTTGGCCTCATCCCCTAAAGTTTTTAATCTCAACTTCACAGAAGCAAAATTGAGATATATAAGAAAAAGACATACACTAGCTATGTATACATCCATACAACTATGACCACCTGAAATTTTCATCACAATGATTTCCTTTGTAAATTTTATGTGTTATTTGAAGATTAATATGTATTTAAATTGATTTCTAGTTTAACTTTGTTACGAGAAAGACCATACTCTATGATATCAATCCTTCTAACACTTGTGTAAAGTTTTTGTTACCACTCAGTGTATGTTCCCTGCACACATGTTCCATGTGCTCCTAAAATGAATGTATTTTTTTTCTGTTCCAGTGGACTATTTTGCATCAAATTAAGACAGGTTATGTAATAGAAATACATCAGCTGTAAGTCAAATTACGTAATGCAATTGTTCAGCTTATTGAATTTCTATTTACATATCAAGTATATTTTTGTTGATAACCCATCTCTTTGTGTAAAAAAGTTTTGCTTCCATTTGCAATTCAACTCCTTTACTCCACATAAATTAGTGGTTGTTGACTTCTCCTCATATGAGTAAAATATAATACATAACATACATTTTATAAATATACAGAGTTATGAGTGAATTGTCTTTTGAAGGTTTCCTTTTAACAAAACACAACCACCTTCATTCATTATGTATTGTTTATGTAGGCTCTCAAGTTACAATAGCAAAATTGAATAGTTGCAAAAGAGGCCTGCAAAGCATAAAGCATTACTATCTAGTCCTCTACAGAAAAAGTTAACAAGTGCTGTCATACATGGTACAACTTTAAGTATTCTAATGAGTAGTCTATATTTCAATACTGTCTGATGTTTTGATTACTGAAGTTTGCATTCAATATTTTTGTCTTCAATGATAACAAGAAAAATATTTTGATATCTAAATGATAATTAAAATGATGCTGTTTATGTCTGTGTATAGAAAATAGCAATTAAAATTCATATCTTTAAATTAAAGTTTAAACTTCTTAATTGGATTTTTAAATTGCAAACAGATTTCTACTAAAGTGACTAGTGTCAATTCATTTGTCTGTGCTTGATTTTCCCAATGAGTGAAGAGAAATTGAATCAGAGGATACCAAAAGTCATTGCTCATATTAATACCATGTTTTAATGTAGTGTTCAACTAAGAAAGATGGTTAGAGATGACTTGTGAGCTTGTCAAAACTTTTAGCCCCTTTAAAATAAATGTTGATCTTTTCAGGTGTGCATTGTTGGATTCATTTTCGTTATATGTGCATAGTTTTAAAAGCCTCTTGGTTTCTTGGTGAATAACATGATTATCATCACTAGAGGGAGCTGGTTTTACATAAAATTATGGTAGGACTCAGACAAGATTGTAGCCCATGTTCAAAAAAGCCACAAAACAAAATAAACCCCTCTTCTTAAAAAAGTTTCAAAATATTCATTTTCTGTCAATAAATTATATCCATGAAGTCATTAAAAAGAAAAATAATGGAAATTTTCTTCAAAATATCATGACCTCTATTTTCCCAAAATGAATTTTGATACTTCAAATTTGATGATAGAATAAACATTTTGAGATATTACTTAATTTTTACATAGTAGTACAAAATTGAAGTTTGTAGCCTTTTAATTACTCTTTAAAATAATCTTACTTCAATAAAATAGAGGCCTGTAATTGTTCAGTTTAAATAGTACTGTGCAGAACAAGATGTTGATTAAATTGCCCATTTAATATAGGAATGATTGACAATATTCACCTAATTTTCAGTGAATGTAAAAACGAAAGTAGAAACATTTAATTTAAGGCAACCATCATTTAAAAAAACTGGAAGAAACAGGACCAAGTCTTTTATTTCTTACAAAGAAATTGTAAACTTGACTAGAACTTACATACTTTAAACAACTTTGCACTATATGTAGAACCTAAGATTCTACTATGACCTGTGACCAAACATCCGTTGACTTTGTAAAGTTTTACTGAAATGTAGCCATCCAATCATTTAAGTATTATCGGTGTCTGTCTTCACACTATTGGAGAATTGTGTATGTATATTAAAGACCTTATATTATACAATGCTTAAAATATTTACTATCTTCTTCTTTAAAGGAAAGACTTTCAGATTCCTAGTTTAAAACATTATATAACAAATACGTGCTGAGTGAATAAATGAATTAATTAACAAATTGATTTGTTCTCAGAAGTAAGCTCTGATCAGAGAATCTGAGACATGCTTTGCCATGTTTGTGTGTGTCCTCCAAAAGTCCATGAGTTGGAACATTAATTCCTCAACGTGGCAATATTTGGAGCTGAGGTGTCGTGGATGATGTTTAGGTCAGAAGGGCAAAACCATAAATGAATTAATGCCTTTCTTTTTTCTTTTTCTTTTTTTTTGATACTGGGAATTGAACTCCCAGGAAGGTGCGGCGCCACTGAACTAAATCCCCAGCGTGGATTAATGCCTTTCTTACTGGAATAGGTTAGCTAATGCAGGAATTTGATCCCCTTTCTCTTTTCTGCAGGTGCCTGCTTTCCCTCTGATTTCCCACTATTACGATAAAAGAGCATCAGGCCCTCACTGTAGCTAAGTAGATGGTGGTACTATGCTCAAAGACTTACCAGCCTTCAATACTGTGAACCAAAATAAACTTCTTTTCTTTTATGAAATACCATCCTCAAATATTCTGTTTTAACAATGATTAACTAAAACATACTTTGAGTTAAACAAATTTACTCTTACATAAATCTTGTCTCTACCATTTTGGTATACACAAAAAATAGTACTGAATAAGTATCATAATTATACCACCAGCTAAATTAATATTACATGATCTTTCCTTCAGAAGTCAAAGTGCTTCTATATATCATTTTATTGACCATCATACAATAATTTTGGGTAACTGGTAGATATGGCAGAACTTACTAAATTCAGTATCACCAAAAATTTCAGTTGAAACAAAGCCTATTAATTTTTTCTATTTGAGTTCATTCAACTCTTTATACTTTCTCTATTTAAGTATCAATGTTTAATAATACTTCATGAATTTCCTTTCAACTATAGCAAATTCCTATTTTGAAATAAGATTAAATAGGTAGAAGACATATGACCAAGTGAATGGAGTTTTCTTTATCTTTTTTTTTTTTTCTTTCATTCTTTTTGGTACAGGGGATCAAACTTGGGACCTTGAGTCTACGAGGCAGCCGACGGAACCACTGAGCTAAATCCCTGGCCTAGAGTTTTCATAGAAAAAGTTCTCTTAGATAATAAGAAAGTAAGTTTTATTGATTCATTGACTAGTGTACAGAGAGGTATTCTCCTTGCTGAATTCAATGATTCACATCAATTTGTAAAAATTCAGATTTAACTTTTATTGAGAGTATTTTTAGGCTACTAAACAAAGAATTAATTGGCATGTATAGTACCTGCCCTAACTTTTTATCATAAGTATAAAACAATCTTGAGTCAATATTTTTGAGCTTTTCATGAATCAAAAAATTAAAATATTCTTGTATAAGTTAGAGTGTCACTTATTGTTTATTTATTTTAACTGGAGCCATTAAATATGAAGTGGATAAAAAGACAAAAAAGAAAAAAAGAGAAAAAAGGAAAAAAGAAAGGATTTCATTTAAAAGAAAATTGCTTCATTTTCAAAGGAAGAAACAACTGGAAACCAAAACAAAGCTGACAGGGCCATTTCTTTCTTGCCCATTCTGATCCTAGTAATCAGTGATAAACATTACGGGTTTGTTGTTGTGTCTGCTGGGAAGCATATGGACAGCTATTGCAAATCATGGTAAATTATTCAGAAAGTTTTCTCTATTGAACTTCTTGATTTGAATCACAATGGGATTTGAAGTAACCTAATAAAACTTTGTCAAGATTTTTAAATGGAAGGAAAATTTGGTGAATAGACAGTTTGTAGGAATGTTTTCCCCAATGTGGTCCAGAATATCCATCCTTTAACTCTCCCAATGTGCGCTAATGAAGACAGAAATTAGAGATAATTGAGGTCAAAAGTGAAACAGCAAAAGTGAACGAGATGTGATTTTTGGCACTAGTGACAGCTAAATGTCACCAACCCCTCCACATTACTTTTCAAATATTTTAGATACCAAAAAGACCAAAGACTTTGGCCAAACTCTTCCTCCTGACTCCATTTTTTAGCCCTGAATATATACTTACAAAACTAAAGCAGGACTTTGGAATGTCTCAAATTAACCAATATGAAGTGGAACAGAATTTATCCTCAAATTATATGTAGGCCTTACTGCCCACAGAACTGGTAGTCGGGTAGTGGACCCCTGTGTTTCCCTGACTTTTATTTCTCATGAGAAGAATAAACTTAAGGAGACCCAACCAAACTGAAGTCAGAATTTTTTATGATCTGATAATTTTGAATGGACTTTTAAAGGTCTGTAAAGTCAAAGAAATGATATTTCATTTTTTTACATTCTGCATATCTGTGTATTAGGCTGGTACATAATGTTTATGATTTTACCAGGCTCTCAAAGGGGTTCAATTAAGGGACTGAAAGTGAAAGCTATTAATTCTTCCACTTTTTCTTCACAACACTTCTGTAGACCAAGTATCATTACTGATAGTTAAAATAGAGATTCTAGAAGAAGACTGCTAGATTTCTAATCCTATTTATTTTTTTGTTAATTTCTATTTTTTATTAGTACACTTGTAGTAATGTACTTAATGATTGCTTTATGGAGATTTGATACGTGTACATAACACATTTTAATTCTTTTTTCTTCCCCTTTTGCTCCCACTCCTGCCCCCTCTCTTCATCTCTCAGTCCCCACCCCATTTGCAAAAGATCTAGCTCTCTACTTCCTATTATCTGTTTGATTTTAATCTTATTTATATTTGGGGTGTTTTGTATAAAAAGTGGGATACTTAAGCTTGTTTTTCTGCTTTGTTTCACAACATTATGGTCTCAGGGGCATCTGTTTTTCTACAGATGACTTAAGTTCATTCTTCATTATGGTCCAATGGCACTCCATTATGTATAAATACCATACGTTCTTTATCCATTCCTCTGTTGATGGACATATAAATATATAAGATGTAGCTATTATGAAGTGTGCTTCTAAATCTTTAAGTCTTTAGGGAAGATACCTAGAAAGGATTTATACCTATCTGGGTTGAGTGGAATTTCTTGTTTTAGCTTTTTGAGAAATCTCCATACTGATTTCCATAGTGAATATACTAGTTTACATTCCTAGCAACAATATAGAAGGGATCCTTTTTCCCCTGTACCATCATCAATAATTGTTATTAATGACTTCTTGATGATTGTCATCCTTTCTGGGCTAAGATGTAATCTCAGTGTTTTAATTTGCATTTCTCTGATGGCCAGAGATGCATTTTTAAATATTTTTATTGCCCTTTTGTACTTCTTCTGAGAAGTGCTTAATTCATTTCAGTTGCTTATTTTTTGATTGAATATTTTATTTTGAGGTGTCTGATTTTTTAAGTCTTTATATAATCTAGATATTAGTCTCCTTTGCTAGCAATAGTTGTCAAAGTTTATTTTCCCACTCTGTTGTTCCTTCTCTATTTATTCACTATGCAGAAGTTTTTAATTTCACATGATCCCACTTGCTGAATTTGGGTGTTATTTCTTGTGCTATTGAGGTTCTGTTCAGAAAGTCCTTGACTATACCTATATCTCCAAGAATGTTACATATTTTATCTTCCACCAGAATAAATGTTTCTGTTTTTACATTAGATCTTTGATTCATTTTGATTTTACTTTAGTACATGGTGACATATATGGGCTTAAATTTAATATTCTTTATGTGGATAGCCAGTTTTCCTAGCACCATTTACTAAAGAGGCTGTGTTTCCAGGTGTGTATGTTTTCAGCCCCTTTGTGTCTGGGCTTGTTTCTGTATTCTCTATCCATTGTTCCATCAATCCACATACCCATTTTTGTGACAGTACTATTCTGTTGTTGTTGTTTTTAAAGAACTGTAGATTTGTAATGTAACATTATATTTGGGATTGTGATTCCTCCTGCATTTGTTTCTCTTATCATTGTATGGGTCTCTTCAGGTTCTATATAGATTTTATGTCTGTTTTCTCTAGTTTTATGAGATTCCTCTTTGTATTTTCATTGGCATTGTATTAAATCTGTATACTAGTTTTGGAAGTATAGCCATTTTCATAATATTGCTTTTGCCTATCTTGGGATATGGGATACCTTTCCATTTTCTGATATCCTCTTCATTCCCTTTTTAATAATACTATATTTTTTGTTATAGATATTGTTCACTTCCTTGGCTAGATTAATTCTTAAATATCTAATTTTCTTTCTCAGTGACAACATTATTGGTGTATAGGAATGCTATTGATTTTTGTATGTTGAGATTGTATCCTGTTATATTGTTGAATTTGGTTTTTAATTGTAGGAGTCTTGTGGTGGAACTTTTTGGGGTCTTCTATGTAGAGGATTATGTCATCTACAAATATGATAATTTGATTTCTTTCTTTCATGTATGTATCCCTTTTATTTATTTTTTCCCCTGGTTGGTCTTGCTAGTTTTTCAAGTACTATATTGAACAGGAGTGGTAATAGTGAACATAGTTCTCTTGTTCCTGACATTAAAATGAAAAATTTCAGATTTTTACCATTTAAGATGATGTTGGTGGTAGGTTTGTCATATATAGCTCTTATCAGATTGAGATAAATTCTTTCTATACCTTTTTTATTCAGGATTTTATTATGAAAAGATATTGGACTTTGTCAAAGTTTTCTTCTGCCTATATTAAAGTGATTGCATGATTTTTTATCCTCCCTTTTTATGTGGTGTGTTATATTTATTGGTTTGTGCATGCTAAAACATTCTTGCATCATGGAAATAAAACCTACTTCATCATGATGTATGATTTTGTTATTTTGATGATTTATTGCATTTGTTTACCAGGGTTTTTTTTTCTGAAAAAATTTGAGCCTATATCTATTAAAGAGATTAGCATGTGGTTTTCTTTTTGATTAGATTCTTGTCTGGTTTTTAAATCATGGTAATTCTAGCTTTCAGGAATGACTTTAAGAGCACTTTTTTCATATTAGTTTCATTAAAGGAGTCAAGGAGCCCAGCATTAGGTCTTCCTTGAATTGTTTCAGCAGTGAATCCTTTGGTATGTAAGCTTTTCTTCATTGGTAAGTTTCTTTTTAATTACTGCTTACTTACAATCCCCAACTTGAAACTATACGACAAAGCCACTATGATAAAAACAACATGGTACTGGCAAAGAAACAGACCTGAGTATCAGTGGAATAGATTAGAAGATGCAGAAACAACTTCAAGTATCCTCAGATACCTCATCTTTGACAAAGGAGCCAATGACCCTCACTGGAGGAAAGATAGCCTCTTTAATAAATGGTGTTGGAAAAACTGGCTTTCAATTTGCCAAAGATTAAAATTAGATCACTATCTTTTACCATGCACTAAACTAAAACACAAGTTGATTAAAGATCTAAATATCAAAGCAGAAACACTAAACTTGCTGGAAAATAAATTAGGTAGAACCTTTGAAGACATTGGCATAGTAAAAAACTTTATGAACAAATCCTTAGCAGCATGAGAACTTGCAAAAAGAATTAACTGGGATCTCATTGTATTAAAAAGTTTTTTATAGTGCAAGAGAAACCACCAACAGATATAAGAGACAACCTACAATATGGGAAAAAATTTTACCAGCTACTTCTCAGACAAAGAACACTATCCAGAATATATAGAGAGCTAAAAACAAATCATTCCCCCAATACAAAGACCCAATTCAAAAATAGGTATCTGAAATGAACAGAAATTTCTCAGAAAAATAAGTAAAAGTAGCAAATATTTATTTTGAAAAAATGTTCAGCATCACTGGTCCTTCACTGGGAGTGCAGGCTGATGCAACCACTGTGAAAATCAATATGGAGAGACCTTAACTAGGATTAGAAGTCCCATTTGATGCAGCTATGGTTCTGCTTGGTATCATCCCAAAAGAACCATACCACAGCGATATATGCTTACCCATGTTTACAGTGGCAGTTTTTAATAGCTAAAACTGAGAAATAGCCCAATTGCCCATCAACTTGAGACTAGATAAAGATTTGATTTTTCTATAAAATGGAGTACTACTCAGCCATAAAGAAAGAGAAACTAGAGACATTTATAGCTAAGTGGATGCACATTGAGGCCATATTCTTAAATGAAATTAATAAGACACACAGGTGTAAATACTGAATAGTTTCTCTGGTGTGAAAAACTAAAAGCGTAAATAATGATAAAAATGTATAATTGATATTGTGCAATAGGAAAAAAGGATTAAAATAGTAGAGGAAGTGGGAAGGGTAGGGGAAAGGTAAAAAGGGAAAGAAAAAGTATGAGAAAAGGAAAAACATGGAAGCAATGTCTTTGTAAACAGGGAAGGGTGGAGGGAATGAAGAGCCACCTGGGGAATGGGGAAAAAGAAGAACCAAGACCTGTCATGTAAAGGTACAAGATCTCAATAATGAACGTAACTGTACTGTATCCCTAAAGTATAACAATAAACAATAAAAATTACTGCTTCAATTTCACTATTATTGGGTTATTTAGGATTTTTGTATCTTCTTGGTTTAATTTTGGTAATCTATTCATTTCTTCTGAATTCTCCAGTTTACCAGAGTACAGGTTTTTGACATAGTTGCCACTAACCTTCTGGATTTCAGTGGTGACTGTTGTGATTTTTGTCTTTTTTCACTCTTTATTTTATTTTATTTTTTTGGTACTGGGGATCAAACTTGGGTCCCTGTGCTTGCAAGGCAGGCGCCAGAACCACTGAGCTAAATCCCCAGCCCTTTTTTCACTCTTAATTGCATTGATTTGTGCTCTTTCTTTCTGTCTTTCTTTCTAGATTGGCTATGAATGTGCCTATTCTGTTTATACATTGAAAGAACCATCTCCATAATTCATGGATTCTTTGTATTCTTTCTTTAGTCTTGGTTTCATTCATTTCTGCTTTGATCTTTATAATTTTGTTCCTTGTACTAGCTTTTGGTTTGGACTGTTCATTTTTCTATGACCTTGAGGTGCATAATTAGGTAATTTATTTGGACTTGATTTATTTTTCTGATGAGGACATTCACAGCCATAAACATACCTCTTACAACAGCTTTCAATTTGTCCTATAAATTCTGGTATGTAGCAATGCCTTTATCATTTGATTCTAGAGCTAGTAATTTCTTCCTTGATTTCTTTTTTCACTTGACTATTCATCAGCATATCATCCAATTTCGACATATTTGCATAATTCATGTGGTTACTTTTGTTACTAATTTCTGATTTTATTGTGCTATTCTCTGATAATGTACATAGGATAACTTCAATTCTTTTGCATTGACTTACACATGCTAGTATGTGGTCTATTTTGGAGAAAGTTCTATGTGCTGCAGAGAAGAACGTGTATACTGTTGTGTGGAAGAGTCTATAAATATCTATTAATTCAGCTTGTTCAAAGCTTTGGTTCAACTCTAACATTTCCTTGCTCATTTCTTAGTTGATTTACCTGTGACAGTGGATCATTGAAGTTTCCCTTTATAATCATGTTAATATTTATCTGATCTTTGATGTCCAGTAGTGTTTGTTTTATGAAGTTGGATTCACCATTGTTCAGTGCATATATATGTTTGTATTTCTTATCTATCTCTGTTTAATTGTTTCCCGAACAAATATATAGTGACCTTGTTTGCTACTTCTGATCAGTTTTGGCTTTTAAGTCCATTTTGGCTGAAAATAGGAAAGCTGTTCCTGCTTGTTTTCAGGCTCCTGTTGCATGGAATATTGTTTTCTATCCAATGATTTTTTAGTCTATGAATTTCTTTTTGGGTTAAATATGTTTCTTGTATACTGCATACTGTTCCATTTTCTTTCCTATCTATTCTTCCAATCTGTTACTTTTGATTAGGGAATGGAGACCATTCACAGTCATAATTATTTCTGAAAAGTATTGATTTACTCCTCTTATTACATCATTTATCTGCTGCTAATTTCCTTTTCTCTTATATTTAACTACTCATCCTACCTCAATGGAAACTCTGAGATAGAGTTATTCTGTGGCTCAGTATTAAACAAACCATTTCCCAAATAGAGTCTTTTTAAATACTTTCTGGCAATATAGTAGGCGCCACACTGGATTGCTTCTACAACTCTTGTCTAATGTGAAGAAGTTGCCTTGAGAGAAAAGCCCTAACCTATTCTTGTAGTTGACAATAGCTGAGGGCTTTTCTTCAGGCTAATGACATTGGCAAGGTCCATTATTTCTACTTGGAGCTGCCAACTCTCCAAGGTTTACCTTCTTTTATCCACAATTACATCAAGTGGTTAATCAGTGCCTCTGCTGCTTAGTGCTAATGATAAACAAAACACAGAGTGGGCTTGGATTTAGTAAGTGGCTCTTTGGTATCCAGGAGCCCAGACATATAGTTGGCCAGGGGTGAACACTGAGTGTTTGGTTTCACCACCTTCATTTCTATTTATACACTGAATTACTATGCAATGTAATTTTCCAAACCTCAGGCTCTTTTCTGTAACATAAAATAAGAACAATACCTACCTTGCAAGTGCTGTTATGGGGAGTAAATCATTATGGATGAACGAGTTAGAACAATAGAGACGCATCACACTATGTTCCAGATTTGAACACCATAGCCCGTGGCCAAGGAGGGACTGGCACCCAGAAGCTTCCTTGGCAACAGGAAGCGGTTTTATTTCTCATTTTAAATCATGCTTTCAGTTGGGGAGGGCTCAGGGGACAGCAAGCAGAATCTTACAGGAGCAGAACCATGCCAGGTTAGTGTGGTGGGGCACAAGGAAGTTTCACACACTAAGGTGAGTTACAAAACATCCTGCACCAGTAGCAAATTCATTGCCAAGCAGGATGTGGTTTTTTTTTGTTGTTGTTGTTCAAACACAAGCATTTTGTTCAAGCACAGGTACAAAATGGCATTGAGGCACAAGATGGAGTCGAGTTGGCTATCAAAAAATGAGTTAACATTTGTAAAGTACCTAGTCTTTGCTACACAATAAAACATGCGTATGTATTTATTTTTAACTAAAAATATTCTAGTTTTACATGACCAAATAGTTAAGAGTTTTGCCATAAATCATATTCCTCATAAAAGAAAACAACCAAGTCCAAAATTCATGAGTTGGGGAGTTATTTGTTTTGTTTTTCAGTTTAAATCATGCTAATTGTTGGCTCTAATAAATTCTGTACTGGTAATTTCTTTGCTTCCATTTTCTTTCCATTCTATCCAGTCCAATGTTGCACTTTCAAAATCACTTTGTAGGCATCTTCCACCCTATTTCAGTTTCATACCTTCATAATTTCCCCATTTTCCATTTTGGATTACACTTTAATTTCTGACAATTTTCTGAATTATGGTTGAAACAAGGAATTGTTGGAGTATTAATTTAAAAGACATACTGAATTATCAATAGAATAATCAAATAAAATGTGCTTTTCCAAACTGCTCTTTGAGAGACACTTTAAAGTGAAGTAAAGGATCTAGGTGTGGTGGTACATACCTTTGATTCTAACATTGAAGAGGCTGGGGCAGGAGGACAGCAAGTCTACGTAGTATGCTTGGGGCCACCCTATCTCTAGCCAAACCAAATTAAACCAACAACAAGCACTAAAGGGATACAAGTCTACACTCCTTTGTTCTCATTGTATGTGTGTGCACATGCACACAGTCACATCAGGAAAACTGAAATCAAATTGTTAATTTAAGTGCTTTTCTTTTGGTAGGCAAACTTTCAGTTTTTCTGGACAAGAGACAAGAGATTGATCATCTTCACGACTTGAGGTTTTTCTCGCTCCTTTCTCACACAGCTGTAGTAGTGGGACTCTAACTGTTAAACACTTAAAGAATAAATATTTGAAGAGGAACTAATTATTAATCTATGAAAGTAGCCAATTTATCATCTTTCCTGAGTTCTCTCAATCCAGCCTTGCTACCAAACAAAAAATATGGTCCTTGGTTTGCAGCTAAGGAAACTAAGTATCATAAAGATTAAATGATTTTCCCTCTACTACATAGTGCCAGAAATGGAAATGAAATATATATTTCAATTAGAGTCATTCACAGGAAAATGGATGCATATTGAAGCCATACTCAAGTGAAATAAATAAATTACGTATGTGTAAATACCAAATAGTTTCTCTTGTGTGAAAAACTAAAAGTGTAAATAAGATCCAAATGGTATAATTAACAATGTGAAATAGGAAGAAAATGGATAAAGGTGTAGGGAAGTGGGAAGGGTAGGGGAAAGGAAATAAGGGAAAAGAAAAAATATGAGAAAAGGAAAAAATGGAAACAAAGTCTTTGTAAATAGGGGAGGGTGGAGGATGTGAAGGAAAGGCAGGGGTATGGGGAAAAAAATGAGAACCAAGACCTGTCATGTAAAGGTACAAGATCCCAATGATGAATGTAACTGTGCTGTATACCTAAAATGTACCAATAAACTCAAGGAGAAAAAAAGTGTAAATAAGGTTCAAATGGCATAATTGGGCATATGAAAATGGCTAAAGGGGAAGTGGGAAGGGGAGAGGAAAGGAAATAAGGGAAAAGAAAAAGTGTGAAAAAATGGAAACAAAGTCTTTGTAAATAGGGAAGGGTGAAGGGGGGGAAGGGAGGACAGGGTTATGGGTAAAAAACAAGAACCAAGACACATCAAGTAAAGGTATAAGATCCCAATGATAAATATAACTGTATCGTTTGCTTTGAATGTACCAATAAGCTTAATGAAAAAGAAATGTATATTTCATTGGTACATGCACATAATACAACTTCATTCTTTTTTTGCCTCCTCCATCCATTTAAAAAAATATCTCACTACTTCCCATTTATCTTCCATTTTTCTCTTTATGTGTATATGTAAATTAAGAAATACATACCTATGATATATATTTGAGATATACATATTTCTGTATATACTATATTTGAATTTTTTTTCATTTCAACTATACTATATTATATTAACAGTTAATACAATTTCAGTGGATTTTATTTTGGCTTTAAAACCAGTTTTGTCCCTGTTTATGTCACTTAACCATTATTTGGTTTCCTCATCTGTTAAACTGGTGGGTAGAACTAGGCAATCACTTAGTCCCTTCTGTATTACAAAGTTTTGGTTATATTGTTCTAATACCAAGCTTAAACTAACTAAATACTTTAAACTTTCACAATATTCGAAATGCATATCCATATGTACTTCAAAACAATAGTGCGTTGATGTATAATGTGATGCAATGGCATTAAAATAATTCATCAAATTTTCCCAAAAGTTTTAATATCTATTCCCATGAAGATTTCCATCTTCAATAAAAACTAGAGAAATGAACACTGGAACTGCCAGAATGCAATGTTACCATAAATTATTTTGTATACTAATTCACTCTCATAAAACATTTATGCTTAATACATTTCCTTCAACTGCTAATTGTTTCCTTTTATTCTCAAAAATGAATGTGAATAAAATATAAAGTATCACCTTTTTTTGAACTGAATAGCTTGGCTTGGCTTCTCTTTTTGTCATATAACTTTTTAAAAGAAATGGAATAAATTCATATTACAAAAAAAAAAAGAAAGAAAGAAACTGGACTGTAAGTGTTCTGTTCCCTTTCTTGGTTAATGACATTGGGTATTTTCAGAAATGTGGACCATCGTCTCTTATTCCACAGTTTCATCTACTACCATACAATGCAAATTTGATGTTTATAAAATGTCTCTTGAATCTGATGTCTTCTCTGCACTACTTACATATGGACCTCTTATTTGGACTATGGAATTGATGTTTATCTGGTCTTGTCATTGGGCTTATTCACATCTGCCTTGTCCAAGTGATATTCCAAAAATGCAAATTAATTGCTTCCTTCATTGTGCTCTTCCTCTGAACCATAGCCTTTAACATAATAAGTACGTCTCTTAGCCTATAATATCTTCGTGATTTAGTTTTAGGATCTCCCTCTTCAGTTTTCAGCTGAGGAACATTCCCTTCAGTACCTCACAACTATACTGTACTACATCAGTAGCATTCCTATTTTATGTGTGTTAAATGGATCTGTCATAAAGTATTTTCAGAGATCTCATGTCTTTGGACATTTTAATTTTTCTGTGCTTCTGTAAATTTTTCTATGACTGCCTCCTAATGTGGAGAACTCATGCTTATTCTTTCACTGTGAACCAAGTATTACTAACTTGGAAGCAGAATTTAGTACCCTAATCTCTATGGTATTAAAGATTTTATGCTTGTATCTTTTCTATGTTTTGGGGTATATTTGAGTTTTAGCTATTTGCCTGTATATATTTCTTATTGTACTGTGAGTCTAGATCTTTATCTGATTGATCTCCTCTAGCCAACAATTTGCTTTGCTCTTGTTAGGTTGTTAATAAACATGTTGAATGGGTAACAAATGTAAAAGTTTAGTGCTATCCGGAAGTATATAGTGAAGATAAGTGTTAACGATTGAACCCTAAATCAAGCAGCTACTGTTTGAGCTGTCAGCAGACATTGGCATCTACATGATGTTGGTTTTATCAGCACACTGAATGCTGCAGTTAAGGAATACGGAGGCAAGCCGGGCGTGGTGGCGCACGCCTGTAATCCCAGCACTCGGGAGGCTGAGGCAGGAGGATCGCTGTGAGTTCGAGACCAGCCTCACATAGTGAGTTCCAGGTCAGTCTCAACTACATAGTGAGACCCTGTCTCAACAAAACAAAACAAAACAAAAAAAGTTCATGGAGGCTTCCATACAGCTTTCAAAATAAGGCCTGAGAGGGCAGTTTGCAAAACTGTCAGAATGAAACTAAAAGGGCAATGAAGACTAAAGGAATTTGCAGATGCAAGAAATGTGGAACATTTGATGAGGAAAACTACAGCCAGTGAACAGGGATATTCCCAGAAAGCTTATTGTGGGCTACAACAAGCAAGATCATAAAGAACAGGGCTGCCCAACCCCTTTGGAGTTCACCTCTCTCTACAACCTGCCATATATAATAGACATGGATCTTCAAGATTTCATGTTTGCCTTGCTTGGTTTCAGTCTTGCTTTGGTCTGATTTCATTCCGTCTCCCTATTTCCCACTTGGGAATGATCGCATCCAATGTATGCCAGTGATGGTGAACCTACAGCACATGTAGGTTGTTTGAATCATTAAAAACTCTAAAAGGTTCACTATCACTGACCTATGCCATTTTATGTTAGAAGTATTTAGCTTTCTTTTAGAATTTTAAAGGGATTCACAGATAAGAGTTTGCCTTGAGGGTCAGAGGAGACTTGTACTTAAACTTTTTAGCAATGTTGGAACTGTTAAGACTTTGGTTTCTCCTAGAGGTGGAAGAAATATATTTTAAATAATGAGGTAGACATTGTTTTTTTGAGAGCAAGGGGTGAAATGTTATAATTTAAATCTAAAATATCTGCCAAAAAGTCTAATATTCAGAGGTGTGACTTTTGAAAGTCAATTGATTGTGTAGTTATACTCACCCCGTAGTTGAATATGTTGTTAGGAGGCGAGGTGCAGTCAGAAGAGGTTTGTCACTCCGGGTGTAACCTGCAAAGGTGAATTGTTTTCTCTGCTTCATTTTTTTGTTCCCTCTGCTTTCTGGCCCTCATGTGATGAGCAGCTGTTATCCATCATTCATGTCCAACATGCTCTTTCTGCCTTGGAGTTAGCTGACTGTGGGCCAAAATATGCTTTCCTCCTTTATGTTGGGGTGTTGGGTATTTTGTCTCAGTGACAGGAAAACCAACTCATACAATTAATTCTCTTCTTGCTTACATGATGACTGAGGAAAAGTCAGATATAATTTTTATCTTTGTTTCCCTACAGGTAAATTATGTTCCCTTTCTGGAATCTGTCAGAATTTTTTCTTTATCTTCAACTTTTAGATACTCCTACATATAACTTTTTTTTCATTTGTACTACTGTGTGTTGGCTGAGCATCCTGTGTCTGTGGTTTGGTGTCTGTCATTACTTTGGAAGAATCATTAATCATAATTGTTTTACTTGTTTCTTCTGTCTCTTCATCTCTTTCTCCTTAATATATATACTACATCTTTCATAGTTGCTTCACAGTTTTTTGGACAATCTAATCTATTTCTTTCAGTCTTTGTTTTCTTTGAGTTTAGTTTTGGAGATTACTACTGATACATTCTCAAACTTAGAGATTTGTTTCTCTAGTTTCTCTAGAATAGATATCTCTATTCTGCTAATAATCTAATCAAAGTAATTTTGATTTCTGTTACCATATGTTTGATCAGTAGCTTCTCCTTTTGGTTCTTTCTAAGGACTTACATGTGTCTGCTTACAATGTCCACCTGTGTTTCTATGTTTTCTGTTTATACACTAGAGCACTTAGCATTTTGATTATTACTATTTTAAATTCCTGGCCTAATGATTCAAAAATTTATTTCCATGTCTAGTTCCAATACATACTCTGCTCTACAAAAATTTTTTTGTACCTTTTGTATGAGATATTACTTCATGGCAGATAGGTGTGAAGTACTGAGTGAAAATAACTGCTACAATAACTTTAATTTTTTCAGCTTTAACTGAGTTTATTGGTACATATTAGGGATACAGTACAGTTACATTCATTGTTGGGATCTTGTACCTCTACATAACGGGTCTTGGTTCTCATTTTTCCACTTGTCCCTGCCCTCCCTTCACCCCCTCCTCCCCTCCCCATCTACAAACACTTTATTTCTATCTTTTCATTTTCTCACATTTTTTTCTTTTCCCTTTTTATCCTTCCCCTACCCATTACACCTTCCCTACACCTTTAGCCCCTTTCTTCCCATTTCACAATGTGAGTAATCTTATTAGGATGTTATATATTACTGCAGTTTGTTCACACCAGAGAAACTATTCAGTATTTCTACATGTGTGAATTATTTATTTCACTTAGGAGTATATGTTCACTATGTATCCATTTTCCTACAAATGAATCTATTTTCCTGTTCTTTTGGCTGAGTAATATTCCATTTTGTAGAAAAACGACATCTTTATCCAGTTTCCAACTTATGGGCAAATGGGTAGTTTTCAAGTTTTAGCTATTACAAACTGTGCTACTATAAACATGGGTGTGCATATATCACTGTGATGATTCTTTTAGTTCTTTTGGAAAGATACCCAGCAGAGGGATGGCTGGGTCAAATGGAACCTTTAGTCCCAGCTCTTTGAATTATCTACATAATGATTTCCACAGTGGTTGCACCATTCTGCACTCAAACCAACAATGGAGAAGGGTTCCTTTCTCCCCAGAAATCCACCAACATTTGTTATTGAGTGATTTCTTGATAGCAGCCATTCTTTGTGGGGTGAGGTGGAATCTCAGTGTTGTTTTCATCTGCATCTCTCAAATGACCAGTGATGTGGAGCATTTTTTCATATATTTACTTGCTGCTTTCACTTCTTTGTTTGAGAAATGTCTGTTCACTTTGGATGCCCATTTTTGAACTGGGTCTTTATATTTGAGGGGGGCTAATTGTATTGAGTTCTTTGTATATTCTAGATAAGAGTCCTTTGTCTGAGGAGTAGCTGGTAAAATTTTTTCCCACATTGTAGGTTGTCTCTTAGTTCTGCTGATGGTTTCTTTGCAGTACAGAAGATTTTTAATAAGATGAGATCCCAGTTGTTGATTCTTTCTGCTAGTTCCCATGCTACTGAGGATTTGTTCATAAAGTCTTCTCCTATGTCAATGTCTTCCAGAGTTCTGCCTAATTTATCTTCCAGCAAGTTTAGTGCTTCTGTTTTCATATTTAGATCTTTAATCCACTTAGATTTAATTTAGTGCATGGTGAATGATAAGGATCTACTTTTAATCTTTGGCAGGTTGAAATCCAGTTTTTCCAACACCATTTATTAAAGAGGCTGTTCTTCCTCCACTGAGGATAGTCAGCTCCTTTATCAAAGATGAGGTAGCTGAGTACATCTGGAGTTGTTTCTGTGTCTTCCAATCTGTTCCACTGATCCTCAGGACTATTTTTTTTTCCAGTAATATGTTGTTTTTATCACAGTAGCTTTGCAGTATATTTTCAAATTAGGAATTTTTATACTCACTGCCATGTGTCTGTTGACTAGGATGGCTTTTGCTATTCTAGGTCTCTTATGGTTCCAAAAGAATTATTGATTCTTCTTTCTAGCTTTGTGAATTACAGTGTGGGAATTTCAGTTGGCATTGCATTGAATCTGTATAGCAGTTTTGGTATTATGCACATTTTCACTATGTTGATTCTTCCTACCCAGGAGCAGGGGATGCCTTTCCATTCAGTTTTGGTTTGAAATTTACTTTGTCTGCAAATAAGATTGCTACCCCTGCTTTTTTCTGGGCTCCTGTCACATGGAGAATTGTTTACCATCCTTTCACTTTCAGTCTATGGGCTTCCTTTTGCACTAGGTGTGTTTCTTTAATACAACATATTGTTGGATTTTGCTTCTTAATCCATTCTGCCAGTCTATTTCTCTTGATTGGTGAAATGAGGTCATTAACATTGATGGTTATAACTGATATTTTCTGACTTATTACTGTCATGCTATCATCCTTTTATTGACTCTTTTTACTTTTTCTCCCCTCTCCTTTTAGTTTCTTGCCTTGCCTATTTGATTTGGTCTTTTTGGCCTCATGATATTGTGACCTTCATTGTCCTTTTCTAGGATATTGTTTAGAATTCCTTGTAGTGCCAGTTTGGTGTTCATGAAGTTTCTCAGATGTTCTTTGTCATGGAAGTATCTTATTTTCCTGTCTATTTTGAAAGAGAGTTTTGCAGGATACATCAGTCTGGGTTGGAGGTTGTTTTCTTTTAGGACTTGAAATACCTCACTCCAGGCTCTCCTTGCCCTAAATGTTTGTGTTGAGAAGTCTGCTCTGATTCTAATGGGCTTTCCTTTGCATGTGATTTGTTTCTTTTCTCTTACTGCTTGTAGTATTTTGTTCTTCTGTTGGATTTATGGGATCTTGATTATTATATGTCTAGGTGTAGATTTTTTTTTTTATCGTGGCTAGTTGGAGTCCTATATGCCTCACTTATCTGAATGTCTAATTCTTCCCTTCTGTTTGGGAAGTTTTCTGTCATTAATTCTATGAACAGCTCTTTTAAGTCATTTGTATTTTCTCCTGCTATTTCACAGATCCCTATCAGTCTCATGTTATTCTCCTTTGCATCATCTAGGAGTTGTTGGATCAATTTCTCATGATTCCTTACTGTTTTTAAGAGACCTCTCTTTTCATGGTCACTGACTGCAATCCTATCTTCTATATCTGAAATTCTATCTTGGCAATCTTTTATTCTGTTGTGTACACTTTCAGTAGAGTTTTTAATCTGATATCTGTTTGAATCTGTTTTATGGATTCCATTTCTTTCCTCTGTTGGGCATTCATTGTTTCCATTACTTTCTTATCCTGAGTCTTCATGGCTTCTATCATCGTCCTGAGCTCATCTATTTTTTTCTCAGTTTCTGCTCTAGAGTCTCAAATCATGACTTCCATTTTGCTCACCATCTCTATGGTTAACTGGGAAATTATTTGTGACTTGAATTTTTCTAGAGTCTGATTGATTTGTTTTGTTATCTCCTGTGCTATGGGTCCAGGATGTCCTGCTGGTTCACTATCAGACTTTTCATCCTCATCTGCCCTACTGTTTGCCATTGGTGAACTGGAAGTCTGTCTTTGTGTCTTGCTTAACTGTTTTCTCATTTTTATTTTTGCTTTTGGGTTGTCCTGGGTTTAATTTCTGGGTTATTACTTAAATCTTCCTGATGTAGTTTCATTTTAGCGTTTGAGTCTCTAATGACTCATAGACATCCTCATTTTCATAATATCAGAGAAAACAACTCATTAAATCAATCATAATCCTTTATCCCAATTGTTACATTCAGCAGCCCAATAGGATCAAGCACAACTCTTAAATTGACCACTTGTGGTAGTCATTAATCTATCACCTTAAAACCATGTGAATTAAATTACTATCAAGAAGCAGCCCAAAATATATTTGCAGTGAATATCCTTTTCAATATAGCATCTTTACTATATAGGATGGGGGCTTAGGCTGAGTTAGGATGAGAGGAGTAGATAAGTGAAAGAATTGGAGAAGGTTTCAAGTAAAGCCAGAGGACATAGAATGACCACAATATTTTTATGAAACTATTAACTTCAAAGGGAATAGACAGAGTGCAGGAATAAGGACAAGAACATATCCCCTTAATAGTAACAGGGGCTCACCTTCCCTTGAAGCTATGGAGCCATGAGTGAGTTAAAATGACAGGAGAAAAGAACATAAAGAAAAAAAGAAAAATGATAAAAGAAGAAGTCTGAGTTAGGGCAGGAGCAGGAATAAAAAGGGAGGTGAGGGATAATATGGTGGAGCAAGAGACCGAGTTGAAGAGAGAGGATGGATAAAAGAAAAAAATTGTAGGGTGGAATGAGGAAAAGAAAAAAAAAAGAATTTGAAGGGCCTCTTTCAGACTATGTCTCTGTTGTCATATTATACCATGTGTACAGCCATGTGCAGAACCAAATCGCAGCTAGCCAATGGAAGGTCCCTGCTACTCAGACTGACCTCAGTCCACAAGGCCTAAATTGAGTTTCCCAACCCACAGGGTTGAACTCCACTCAGTTCTATTACACGTTTAGCCTGCCCTTTCTTTAAAGATGTTCAAAGTTGGGAGCTCAGAAAATATCCTTTAGGACCACCTGTGCCTCTGCAGACTGGCCCAATCAGGAGGTTTGGGGGGGTCAGGTCATGGGGGTGTTTCAAGGGCGCTCACTCGGCTACCTTCCTTACTGGATCTGGTGGCGTGCAGTCAGGGAGGTTGCGGATCCGCTGGGTCTGCCAGAGCAGGTGACCAGAGAGACCTCCTCGGAGGCCTTCTTTACTGATTACAATAACTTTAATTATGGGCTGGTAAAGTATGGGGAGAGTGGAAGCATTTTAAAGTTTTATCAGTAGGTCTTTATTTTGCCTTTACCCACTGCATTTCACAAATCTTTCTGAGTTCTTCCACCTTCTTGTGGGGTACAGATGATGACAGTCAATGTGGTTAGGACTTTCCTTCTCCAAAGTCAGTTATGAGCTGATATAATCCCAGCATGAAATACCTGATTAAATAGTTTTCCTGAGAGCAGACTTTATTAATAATAAATATGTGTTCTGGAATATTTCAAATTGGTTCTCTTCACCTACCCTTAAAATAAATAAAAGAGGCCTGTTTTCTTCAATACTAATTAAAAGAATCTGCATGGGTTCATGGTGGTAAAATGCACAAAAGCATGAAGGTGGTCTGGGTAGCCACACCCTTTGTTGCAGGCACCACCAGTGCTGCTCCAGTGCCAGCCAACAAGGTGAGACACGGTGAAAGTGGCTAGACAGGAATATTGCAGCTCCCTCTGCCCACCTGGACCCAACCCATGGTCCGGGTAGCCTCACCCTTTGTTGTGGGCGCTGACTTTGCTCTCAGATCCCCTGACTGTGCCAGTTGATGGAACTACTCTGCAGAGACATGGCTGTTTATAAAGGGTGATTTTCTGAGCTCCCAAATTTGAACTTCTGTAAAGAAGGGGAACAGGAAACCTGTGATAGAACTGTCTGGAGTTCAATCCTGCAGGAGGTTGGGGAGCTCAAACTGGTCCCTGTGGTCAGTCTGCATCATGGGATTGTACCTGCAACTAGATGAGATGAGGAGATTTGGTTCTGCACATGGCTGCACATGATGTGTATTACTACAGCAGAAATATAGTTTGAAAGAGGGCCCTCAAACTCATTTTCTTTTGTCCTTTCCTTTCTTTTCCTCATTCCACTCTGGAAATTCTTTTTTCTGTCCTGTTTCACCAACTCAGTCTCTTGCTTCACCATATTGGCCCTCACCTCCTCTTCTGTTCCTGCTCCTGCCCTAATTCAGATTTCTATTTTTATTATTTTTTCTTTTTTATTAATGTTCTTTTTTTTCCCCATCATGAGCCTCACTCAAAGGTCAGTAGTTTTAAGGGAAAGTGAGCCCCTATAGCTGTTAAGGGGATATATTCTTGTCCTTATATTGCACTCTGTCTATCCCTTTTGAGTTTTACCATTTCCTAAAGATGGTGGGATCATTCTGTATCCTCTGGCTTCACTTGAAACCTTCTTCAGTTCTTTGACTGGTCTACTCTTCTTGACCAAATTAGGTCTAGGCCCCCAACCCAAATAATAAATATACCATGTTGAGGAGTTTGTCCACTGCAAACATATTTTGGGCTGCTTCTTGATTTTAATTTAATTTGCATGATAGGGGTGATGGATTGATGACTATCACAAGTGGTCAATTAACAGGTGGTGATTGATCCTGTTGTGTTGCTGATTGTATAGATTGGGACAAGGGATAGGGATTGATTAGATGAGTTGTTTTCTCTGATATTGTGAAAGTGAGAATGTCTATGAGTCATTAGAGTGCCAGGGGCTAAAGTGCAATGATATCAGGAAGACTTAAAAACCCAGAGATTGAATCAAGGACAACCCAACAGCAAAAATAAAAATGAGAAAACACTTCAATAAGACACAAAGACAGACTTCCAGTTCACCAATGGCAAACAATAGGGCAAAGGAGGATGAAAAGGCCAATAGTGAACCACCAGGACACTCAGAACTCACAGCACAGGAAGTAACAAAACAGATCAATCAGGCTCTAGAGAATTCAAAACAGAAACAATTTCCCAGATAACCATAGACATGGTGAGCAAAATGAAAGACATGATTCAAGACTCCAGAACAGAAACTGACAAAAAAATAGATGAGCTCAGGACCATAATAGAAGCTCAAGATGCAGCATAAGAAAGAAATGAAAACAATGAACACTCAACATAGGAAAGAAATGGAATCCATAAAACAGATTCAAACAGATATCAGATTAAAAACTCTACTGAAAGTGTACAAAACAGAATAAAAGATTACCAAGATAGAATTTCAGATATAGAAGAAAGGATAGCAGCCAGTGACCATGAATAGAGAGGTCTCTTAAAAACAATAAGGGATCATGAGAAATCGATCCAACAACTTCTAGATGATGCAAAGGAGAATAACATGAGACTGATAGGGATCTGTGAAATAGCAGGAGAAAATACAAATGACTTAAAAGAGCTGTTCATAGAATTAATGACAGAAAACTTCCCAAACAGAAGGGAAGAATTAGACATTCAGATAAGTGAGGCATATAGGACTCCAACTAGCCATGATAAAAAAAAAATCTACACCTAGACATATAATAGTCAAGATTCCAGAAATCCAGTAGAAGAACAAAATATTACAAGCAGTAAGAGAAAAGAAACAAATCACATGCAAAGGAAAACCCATCAGAATCACAGCAGACTTCTCAACACAAACATTTAGGGCAAGGAGAGCCTGGAGTGAGGTATTTCAAGTCCTAAAAGAAAACAACCTCCAACCCAGACTGATGTATCCTGCAAAACTCTCTTTCAAAATGGATGGGGAAATAAGATACTTCCATGACAAAGAACACCTGAGAAACTTCATGAATACCAAACCAGCACTACAAGAATTCTAAACAATATCCTAGAAAAAGACAATGAAGATCACAACACCATGTGGCCCAGCAGAGCAAACCAAACAGTCAAGGCAAGAAACTAAAAGGAGAGGGCAAAAAATTAAACAGAGTCAACAAAAAGACAATAACATTGCAATAAGAAGGCAGTACATATCAGTTATTACCATCAATGTTAATGGCCTCAACTCACTAATCAAGAGTAATAGACTGGCAAAATGGATTAAGAAGCAAAATCCAACAATATGCTGTATTAAAGAAACACATCTAATGCAAAAAAAGCCCATAAACTGAAAGTGAAAAGATGGAAAACAATTCTCCATGTGACAGGAGCCAAGAAAAAAGCAGGGGTAGCAATCTTATTCATAGACAAAGTAAATTTCAAACCAAAATTAATCAAGAGAGACAAAGAAGGCCACAACATTCTTGTAAAGGGAACAATTCAATAGGAAGAGATGACAGTCATAAACATATATGCACCAAATATAAATGCCCCCAACTATACAAAAAAAATTAAGTAACATGAAAAACCAAATATGCACTAATACAATTGCAGCAGGGGATCTAAATTACCCCACTATTACAAATAGAAAGATCATCTAGGCAAAAAATCAACAATGAAATACTAGAACTAAACCAAGCTTTTGAACACATGGACTTATTAGGTGTCAATAGAATGTTCCACCCCATAAAATCAGAATATACATTCTTTTCAGCTGCACATGGGTCATTCTCCAAGACAGATCACATACTAGCTCACAGAACAGGTTTGAATAAATGTAAAAGTCAAAGTTTCAGATCAGATCACAGTGCAATAAAGCTGGAGATTAATAGCATAAGAAACTGCAGGAACTTCACAAACACATGGAAATTGAACAACACTCTCCTGAACAATCTCTGGATTACAGAGGAAATTAAAGAAGAAATCAGACAGTTTTTACAAATAGATGAAAATGCCAATACAACATACAGGTATCTATGGGACACAATGAAAGCAGTTCTACGTGGAAAATTCATAGCACTGAAAGCCCGCACTAAAAATAGAACAAGTTCAAATAAACAACCTAACAATGAATCTTAGACTCCTAGAAAAACAAGAGCAAGAAAAACCCAAAGCTCAAACAAGAGAGGAAATTATAAAATTTAGAGCAGAAATCAATGCAACGGAAATGAAGAAAACAACACAAAAAAATAAATGAATAGAAGAGTTGGTGTTTTGAAAGAATAAATAAAATTGATTAACCCTTAGCAAACCTTATCAAAAAAAGGAAAGAAAATGTTCAGATCCATGCAATCAGAAATGAAAAAGGTGAAGTCACAAGAGAACCAACAGAAATCCAGAGGATCATTAATACCTACTTTGAGAACTTGTACTCTAATAAAATGGAAAACACAGAAGAAATGGACAGATTTCTAGATACTTCTGAATTACCAAAGTTGAATGAAGAAGATAAAAATATTTTAAACACCCCAATTACAATCAGTGAAATTGAAAATGTAATTGAAAACTTACCAACAAAGAAAAGCCCAGGCCCTGATGGATTCATTGCTGAATTTGACAAGACATTTAGAGAAGAACTATTGCCACTACTGTTTAAACTTTTCAGTGAACTACAGGCCAATCTCCTTAATGAACATAGATGCCAAAATCCTTAATAAGTTATTAGCAAACAGAATACAGAGGATCATCAAGAAGATCATACATCTTGAATAAGACAGATTTATTCCAGGGATGCAAAGATGGTTCAACATAAGTAAATCAATAAATGTAATACACTATATTAACAAAGTCAAGAAGCTGGGCATGGTGGCGCACGCCTGTAATCCCAGCACTCCGGAGGCTGAGGCAGAAGGATCACTGTGAGTTTGAGACTAGCCTGGGCTACATAGTGAGTTCCAGGTCAGACTCAACTACATAGTGAGACCATGTCTCAAAAAAAAAACCAAACCAAACCAAACCAAACAATACAAAGTCAAGGACAAAAACCACATGATCCTTTCGATAGATGTAGAAAAAGCATTTGACAAAATTCAACACCCATTCATGATAAAAAAAAAAAACCCTACAAAAAATGGAATAGATGGTGTATATCTCAACTTAGTAAAGGCTATCTATGAAAAACCAACAGCCAACATCATATTAAATGGCCAAAAACTGAAAACCTTACCCTTAAAATCAGGAACAAGACAAGGATGCCCACTATCACCACTCCTCTTTGGTATAGTTCTGGAAACATTAGCCATAGCAATTAGACAAGAAAAAGAAATTAAAGCAATAAAGATAGGAAAGGAAGAAGTTAAACTGTTATTATTTGCTGATGATATGATACTCTACATTGAAGACCCAAAAAACTCCACCAAAAGCCTTCTAGACTTAATTGACAGATTCAGTAGAGTAGCTGGATACAAGGCCAACACCCAAAAATCAATAGCCTTCTTGTATACAAATAACAGAATCACTGAGAGAGAAATTAGGGAAACAATTCCTTTCACAATAGCATGCAAAAAATGAAGTATCTAGGAATCAACCCAACAAAAGAAGCAAAAGACCTCTACACTGAAAACTACAGCACTCTGAAAAAAGAGATCGAAGAGGATATAAGAAAATGGAAAGGCAACCCCTGCTCCTGGGTAGGAAGAATCAACATAGTGAAAATGGCCATACTACCAAAACTGCTATACAGATTCAATTCAATGAAAATTGAAATTCCAACACTGTACTTCACAAAACTAGAAAGAAGAATCTAAAAATTCTTTTGGAACCATAAGAGAGCTAGAATAGTAAAAGCCATCCTAGGCAACAGACACATGGCAGCGGGAATAACAATTCCCAATTCGAAACTATCCTGCAAAGCCACTGTGATTAAAAACAGCATGGTACCAGCAAAGAAACAGACCTGAGGATCAGTGGAACAGATTGGAAGACACAAAAACAACTCCAGATGTTCTCAGCTATCTCATCTTTGACAAAGGAGCTGACTGTCCCCACTGGAGGAAGGATGGCCTCTTTAATAAATGGTGTTGGGAAAACTGGATCTCAACTTGCCAAAGATGAAAACTGGACCCTTATCTTTCACCATGCACTAAATTAAAATCCAAGTGGATTAAAGATCTAAATATAAAAACAGAAACACTAAATTTGCTGGAAGATAAGTTAGGCACAACTCTGGAAGACATTGGCATAGGAAAAGACTTTGTGAACAAATCCTCAGTAGCATGGGAACTAGCAGAAAGAATCAACAACTGGGATCTCATCTTATTAAAAAGCTTCTGTACTGCAAAAGAAGCCATCAACAGAACTAAAAGAAAACCAACAATGTGGGAAAAAATTGCTACCAACTGCTCCTCAGACCATGGACTATTATCTAGAATACATAAAAACTCAGAACAATCAGCACCCCCCCCAAATATGAAGACCTGATTCAAAAATGGGCATCTGAAATGAACAGACATTTCTCAAACAAACAAGTGAAAGCAGCAAGTAAATATATGAAAAAATGTTCCACATCACTGATCATTCAAGAGATGCAGATGAAAATAACACTGAGATTCCACCTTACCCCACAAAGAATGGCTGCTATCAAGAAATCACACAATAACAAATGTTGGTGGGTTGTGGGGAGAAAGGAACCCTTCTCCATTGTTGGTGGGAGTGCAGACTGGTGCAACCACTATGGAAGTCAATATGGAGATACCTCAAAAAACTAGGTTTAGAGGTTCCATTTGACCCAGTCATCCCTCTGATGGGTATCTTTCCAAAAGAATTTAAAGAATCATACCACAGTGATATATGCACACCCATGTTTATAGCAGCACAGTTTGTAATATGTAAAACTTGGAAACAAACCATTTGCCCATCAGTTGGAAACTGGATAAAGAAGATGTGGTTTTTCTATAAAATGGAATCGTACTCAGCCATAAAGAATGAGAAAGTAGATTTATTCATAGGTAAATGGATACACTTTGAGCATATACTCCTAAGAGAAATAAATGTTACACATGTGTAAATACCAAATAATTTTTCTGGTGTGAAAAACTAAAATAGTACTCAAGAACTTAATGGGATAATTAATATGAAATAGGAAGAAAAGGACTAAAGGTGTAGGGACAGTGAGAAGGGTAGGGGAAGGGGGATAAGGGAAAGGGAAAAATATGAGAAAATGTAAAAGTGGAATTAAAGTGTTTGTAGGTGGGGAGGGGAGGAGCGGGTGATGGGAGGGTGGGGACAAGGGGAAAAAATGAGAACCAAGAGGTGTCACGTAAATGTACAAGATCCCAGTAATGAATGTAACTCTACCATATACCTAGAGTGTACCAATACATTTAATTTAAATTTTTAAAAAAGCATGAAGGTAACTCATGACTGGACGTCCCTGGAGTTACTCTTCACTTTCAATTCTGTCACAGTTCAGGTTATCCTTCCATGGTATTGATTCCTGTGACAGTTTCTGCTTATGAGTCTTTGCCTTGATAAAATAAAATTTTATATATTTACCTCTTCATCTCTGCAATCATACAGCTAGTGGTTTTCTCTATGTCATCACCTCTTATGGATATGAGAAAACAAAAGGTTTTAATTTTTCAGTATGTTTAGCTTTTTATTTGTGTTAGAATGGAGCAGTAACTTCCCAGCTTCTCTAACGTGAAAATATATTACTTTTAATGTTAAAAATACTGTTAGGTGAGGTTCCATTTTTTAACACACGAGAATAATAGTGTTTAGTAAGGCTAAATTACTGACTTTGACTTAACTGTGATCATTTTTCATTTATTCTATGACAAAATTCTTGACTTACTCCAACTCTCCTGGACCGATAACCTTCTCAGACTAAAAACAAAACAAAACACCAAAACTATAAATCTTGGACCATCTTCCAGAATTTTTGGTATGACCGATGTATAAAATTTTCTTTTGTCAGACGTCTTTTTTTGTTGTTGTTCTTGAATTGACTCAGCCAACCACCAGATTAGCTTCTCGTTCCTCCTAGTGCAGTTCAGTAAACTACTCATAAAAAGAACTGCTGACAGAAACTCTTAAAAGACAAGGGAAGCCAAATGGAGCAGTGAGTTTTTGGAGGTTAATGAAATTCATTATTCAATAATACTATGACTTAGATAAGATTCGAGTGCATTTCTCAAAAATTCATTAAGTGTCCTAGTGTAATGATGTGGAGAGGTGGAGTTTGATCTTTCAGAAGAAGTCTGAGGTCATTAGAGAAATAAATTAATTTAGATCTTGTGAGATCCTGAGTTACTTCTAGCAAGAACGAGTTGTTACAAAACAATTCCTCCCTTCTCTGTCTTCCTATCTGGCCATATGAACTATCATTCTCACACATGTTCTCACCGTTATGTTGCCTTCCATCAGGAGATTTTCACTAAGGCCAAGCCACTGTCTTGAACCTCCAGGGTTATGAGCTAAATAAGCCTCTTTTTGTGTAAATTTACACAGTCTAAACTGATTTGCTATAGTCATGAAAAATGGAATAATACAAATGTGAATCATTAATGTGGTTTTCAGTGAGAAATGTTTATCCCATTGTGAAAATGTGGTACAGGAGTTCAGGAGAAAAAAAAAGCCTTTAAAATATATCATCTAATCAAAATGAATTTATGGAAAAGGTTAGAAGCACAGTAAGCTCAAAAAAACTGGAGAGAACAGAATGGAAGACTGACAGTAAAGCAACACATGTCACCAGGGACAGCCTAGAAAGTCATTCAAGGAAAAGGAATAGGAGAATGCACAGGAATACAGAAACTGCAGGACATGTCTTTGATGAGGGAGTAGTCAAGAGTAACAACTCTTATACAAAGGCCAAGGAGGACAGAAATTGAGAAAAGATGCATTAACCTGTCAATCAGGAAATAAGAGATGACCTTTAAGAATGTCACTTTAGCAAATTGCTTACACTTTGGTGTTCTCTTAATCTGCTGGATAGTTCAGTAAGTTCAACAAGAGATTATTGCTATATTTAGACTGTACACTGCAAACTAGAGAAGTATCAGCAGAGGTTAAACCTGAAGGCAAAGTGTTGTAGTCAGGGTTTGCAAGGGAATAGATTTGTTACAGAACACAAGGATTATTTAAAAATATTTACCCAAAAAGTCAAATGCAGAGGAGTGCAAGAGATCTGTTCACACAGTAGAGTCCCAAAGAATCCAGCTGAGGGCTTAGATCCCAGGGAAATGTCCTGCACAAGTCCAGCTAAAGGCCTACAGCCCAAGGCAATATCCTATGCAGGTCTGTATTAAAGACCTGCACTGGGAAGACCCAGAGACCAGAGGTGGAAGCTAGAAAGCCTGCACCGGTAGGATGAAGGATTTGTGCCACCAGGCTGAGGGATCTATACTCGAGCCAGGAAAGTTATGTGCAAGGCAAAGATCAGAGCTCCCCTGGCAAGAACAGCATCCTTTCCCAGCAAGAGCAAAGACCGGACCTCCTCCTCTGCTGAGAATAGCCAAGTTTTCAGCAGGAAAACCAGCGGAGGAAAGCTCCTCCGAGAAAATCAACAGTATTTAATATGTCCCTCCAGTTCTATTTTTATGCCATTGACAACAATCCTCAGGTGGGTCATCCACGCCCAGAATTATGCTGACTTAGTTCATCTGGGTGTTCCAAGTTGACAACTAGGTAACCCACCATGCAAAGCCATTAGTTTTCTTTGAAAACAAAGAAGTATCTCTTATCCCATGTTTCCTATGTTTTCACTCTATTAGTTTTAATGTACATTATCTGAAACATAATACTGTTGAATCTACATTATATAAAATGCAAATTTGTCTCCAGGTTTAATCAGAAATAGTGTTGGCTAAAATTACATTATTGCCATTTTTCTTTGAGGTCAACAACCCTCTCCTAATATTTAATCTATTTGTGGAACTGAAATGTTTCCCCTTCTTTCATCTCTTTATCAAAATCAACTCAGAAAGTGGCCACATAAATCATCTAGGTTTTATTTTACTTGACCATCAATAAGAGTATTTGTGTTTTAAATTTTCCTTTAATTAAATTTAATGAAAATTTTATTTTTTTAAAGGACTGTTAAAGATATTTAAGGTGGTAGTAATCTTAAAATATCCTTCATAAAGACCACAATATTACTCCATTGGAAAGCCAGATCTCCCCAATGCCTAATATTCTTATTCTCCATAACATAATAGTGGTTATACTGTTAGAATTTTTCACATAAATGGTATAATAAAGGAGATATGTTCAGGAGAACTTTTAAAAAGACAATCCTTTTGCAGATTCTTTGATAGCTCATTTAAAAAATCATTATGAATTGTGTCTAATGGCCTTAGCAGACTTATTTTCTCACAGCTCTCATAGGAGTATTATTTCTTGTAAAGATCGCGCTACAACAAAGCACTGTTTTAAAAAAATCACCTCATAACTTCATATATAATGATAGCAAATGTGGTCATTTTATTTATTATCCTGGAAAGTTCTTTGTAGAGAAGTCATCAAAGCATGTTTTGGGCAACACCGATCTGAAACTGGTGCTGTTATAACCTTTAATACCTCATAAAATTTTTAGCACTAGACCACAGGAATATCACACTGATATTGAAAATGTATTCTAATGGCTTTCATTATTGTCAAAACAAAGCATTTACTGACAACATAAAATTTAAAAAAATATGAACAACTACTCGTACTTTAAAACAGTACTCTTAGTCTTAGCAGTGTTTAATGTTTTATTCACTTTAGCTTGCACTAATCTACGAGGTAATTGGAGTGTTTCAACAATCAAGTATTTCAAAACAAGTGTTTCAAAATCAGACTTTACCTCATCCTTTCCTATTGATGCTTCTACTTTATTTCCTGAACTTACAACCAAAATGGAATGAATAAACATAAGAATGAAATTTTAAAGGTTAAGTTATTTGTTCATCTATTGAATAAATGCTTACTAAGTGATATTTGGTAACTTATTTAACTATGATGGATATTACACAATGATATGCCTGCCTTTACAAAATTTAAAGCTGTCAGAGTTAAAACAAAAGCAAACAAACGAAAAACCAGCATATATTAAGTAGTGGGAAACACTGTTTCATTGCTTCTACAGGTCATTTCCTCTACATGTTTAATCTCACAACTCTATGAAGTAGCCCTTTTTTCATTCCCATCTTGCAGATGAGAAAACTGCAAGGCAGGGACATTATGTTGCTTTGTCAGCCACAAAGTAAGTGATAAAGTCAAAATTATAACCCATTTCATTTGGCTTTACAGCATGTGCTCTTCCAATAAAGCCATCACATAAACAAGTACAAAAATCATGATTATGCTAAATGTTACAAAGGAGAGAGATGCAGTGCCATAAAAACATATAATGATTGATGTGGAAGATGGGGAGTCTGGTCAAGGGTTACTGGTATGATAGGGAAAGGGAAAATTTCCTCTCCCTTATCTGAAGGTTCACTGAAATGAACTGACAACAGATAAAGAGGCGAGAAAGTGCACATATGTTAAAAATAGGCACATGCACATGGGAGTCATCCAAAATATGAAACTCGAAGAACTGCCAGGTGGTTGAAGGTTAAATACCCACTTTATAGAAGAGTGGAAAATGGAGGTGTGAAGTTTGTAGGCAATTTTAGAGGGCTAGTAAATGACTTTTAATGAAGACGATGGGCCCCCAAAACAGACTGGTTTAGGATGAAGATCCCCCCCGCTCCAGAACAACTGGTGACGTGTAAAGGGAAAATGAGGGTTAGAACTGCACTATGAGGAAAGGTCGTCTTTCTTGCAGATAAAGTCTATCAGGCGGGAACCCTTAGAAGAATAGATGCTGCATTTAATGTAAATAGATAGATATCTTCTACTTCTTTCTGCTCACTAAATTCATCTAGTTAATAAGATTTTAGGGAGAAATTGCCTATTTATTCATTTATTTATTTTTGGAGAAAAGCTTTCAGTCGGAGAATGGGACTTCAGAGAGAGCCTTTTCTTTGTGCTGAAGCTGTAGGGTAGGAGAGAGACAAAGGAAGGTAGAAAAGAATTTAATCCTAAAGCCATTTCTTACTCCTTCTAATTTTCTTAAATTCCGTGTGCTTGACGTGTTACTTTAGGTATGTTTTTCTGGTACCAACAACATCTTATGGATTATTTAGAGTTAATTAGATTTTCTTCGTAAGAATGGAGTACTCACGGAAAAATCCCATAAGTTTTATTTCCTCTATT
Organism: Fukomys damarensis; assembly: GCF_012274545.1. NCBI lineage: Eukaryota > Metazoa > Chordata > Mammalia > Rodentia > Bathyergidae > Fukomys > Fukomys damarensis. The sequence goes on along the minus strand of NW_022900949.1, from coordinate 64,105,522 downwards.
ACAGTGAGGAGTTGGTGTTTAAACTGTGTCAACATGTTCAAGGTATACTTTTCAAAGAATAAACAAGTTCTTCTGAGCTCACGGCCCTCTTCTCTTGGGCACGCCTCATCTACTTTGCCTTTATGGAGAACAAATGGTAATGGCGAATCTGTGGAAAAGCAGAAGAAAAAAGACAAAAGAATACTGCTTCTTGGTCCTTTCCAGAGTATGTCTGACTCCTTGAGGATGAAGTACATTAGCCCAGGAAGAAAGAATATTCAGTGAAATGAGTTTTTGTCAAGCCGTGCAGATACATTGTGGAAATTCAGCATGAAGCATCACCAAAGCAGACATATGTGCTAATGTAGAACTCTACGATGTGTTTTTTTCCGTATAGCACTCATCTTGGATGATTTACTTTAAATCATTGAGTGAAAAGCTTTTAATTTTCATATGATTTTAAGGTATACTAGGAAGCTAACACTTATTAATAGCTCTAGAGATAAAAAGTGCAGAATTTGTTCTCCACTAACCTCTTAAGATAGTAAATAAAGATAAAGAAACACTCACATGTGAAAAGAAGCATTTAAACTTAAGCACTTTTTTGACTCATAATCACATTGCAGTTTTGGAAACTCCCACTCTTAAAGAGGGTCAAGATCACAGATTAATTCTGGTCAGTCAATCCTTGCTTCCTGTGTTTGCTCTCCAAAGATGATCTTGGCAGAGAAAATGGTCACAGTACTTTACGGTTTAAAAAGGGGCTGCAGAATCTTCATCACCTTGGTCCTCACAGCACTGAATCATAAAGGAAAAGCAAATAAGATTTTATTTTGTTTGTTGGTGTTATTTCTTCTCCCTCACCTCCTCCTCCCTTCTCTTCCTTCTCCTCCCCCTTTACACCTCCTCCTCCTTATGGATTATTTAGAGTTAATTAGATTTTCTCCTCTTCTGCTTCTTTTTCTTCTTTTTCATTTTCTACTAAATAGGTGAAGAAACAGATGACAAAAATTACACAACTGCAAAGGAAGAGCATCCTCTGTGTCTACATCTTCTGCCTGTAAATACAATCCCTATAAAATAATAAACAGTCATAGGCATACTGTCCTTCTGGGATCAGCTCACATTCAGTGTTTGCCTAGTTAATGGCTGATCAAAGGGCAGATTTCTGAAGTTCACAGATTCAAAATGACAGATTCTAACCCTTGGCATTCCTTTGGGATCTGCCTTCTGCTGTTATTGCTGCTGCTGGGGAAATTAGAAGCTGCTTCCAAATATTTTGATAAAGAAAGAACTATCTAGAAATTCTTATTCAATTATTTCCTACCCTGCATAGTTTATTAAGCAGATTTACAAGGAAAAAGAACAACAATCAATTAAATCTCCGTATCTTCCATTTGTTGTTTTCATAAAGTGTTAAGTAGTAGAGAGGGGAGAATAATTTTGTTCTCCAACCTGCATGAGTTCTTAGCTGGGACTCCCTGTGATGAAAGACAGATTGGTAAGAGAAAACAAACAGAAATTTAATAACATTTAAAATGTCACCCATATAGATGGGATATAATCCAGAAAAAAAAAAGCGTCTACCTAGAGTGGACCTGTAAGAATTGGCTTAGACTTCAGGCTTAAATATTATCATTCTCTAAAAGTAAAGAAGGGTGCAAAGGAAAGGCCTAGTTGAGATGAGATGATTGAGAAAAGCACTTTAAACAAGAGTGAGACTTGTTAAGCAGATTTAAGTTCATGCCTTCTCCACTGATTAAGAGTCTCTGTTGGGTGAATCACCCTGTTCTCCCTGATATAGAGAAGAAAACACACACACAAATCAAGAGTTCTTTTAGAGATATAAATTTCTCTTACAAAAGGGTGACTTTCCAAAGCTTCTTTTGTATATATGTAGTTTCTTAGATAACCAACTCAAAATAATGCTTAGGCCACAGAGGCATATTTTGGAATAGCATATTCTGGTCTTCTACGGTCATGGCTTGGAAAGTTTTGCACTGAGTCCCATCGTGGGCACCCAGCATGTATAAAATGCTGGGGTTCTTGGGTCTCAGAGTCTAGTAAACCATGAGGACAAGGTAGTTTGGTGAGTATTGTGCAGAGGCATCCAGGACAGAAAGATGCAAATCACGGTTGGTCATAGAGAGCTTTACAGAATTGGTGTCATTACAATGTGCTGCAACTGATTGTTTCCAAAATGTTCACAAAGATAGTGAGCTATTATAGCTGATAGAATGCCCAAGATAAGCCCTGGGGCTGTTGACCATCATGGTAGAGTTGGAAGGTGGTGGAGATTGGACAGCAAAGCCAAGCTGAGCTACTGATGGTTATCCTTGCTAGCTCAATAATTCCTTTCATAGCCTTTCAACTTAAAATAAAGAAAGAGATAGCTAGAAAGAGACTGAGAGAAGCTGATGGCATTGTGGGATAATACATAGATCCAAGACTTGGAGGCTGCCAGGCACAATCTTTTGGCCATCTGCAGAGACCCTGAAGAGTGAGACAGCGGAAAATTGTATAGCGATTGGACTGACACAGGTGCTCTAGTACCTCATTTATTTCCTTAAATCCCACCCCCCCCAGGTATCTCCAGCCAAGTTTCAGGTTGTATTAAGTGAGTTCTTACCTGTAATTTTGATTCAACTGATGGAGCTGGTATCTGAAATCCAGAATTCTTCAGAAAAATAATCTACTACATAAACTTTCAATTTCATCACATAGAGATTCTGATACACTTTTGAGAAGCTGTGAAAATGTGGAAATTTTGGTAGAGATTTCTCGTTGTCTTTGAAGGCGCTGTTGCACCACGCATTCCACATATATTTTTGGAACCCTGGGGTACACCAGACCTTCATACATAAGCAAGGGTGGTCCACAGGGGCTTGCAGCTTAGGGAAGAATATGAACAAGTGAAGAAATTCCTTCAATTTACTCACCTTCATTACCTCCCAGAAAGAGTAACTGATAAAGGTTGTTATACATAGGAAAGGGCCAGGGAAGATTTCTTTTCGGTCAACAGACTAGCTTGTCAGTAATTTTTAGGACAATTGATTGAGGTCTTACATGTATTTCCAGAAAAGTCGTGATTTATTTTCCTAATATTGGTAATTGGTGTTTCCATTCATATTAACATAAAATTGAAATTAGTCATGTAAACAAGAAAATTCTAACTGGAAGTCTTTTAAAAAATAATTGCTTAGTCTTAAATTTAAAATAAAAAGACAGGCTACAAAACATTCTGTTTTAAAAGTAATACAGGGAAGCAAACACCACTGTGTGTATCTTCAATTGTTTGTAAAGAAAAGAAGAACAATGTACTAGGAAGACTATAAGTATATTACATAGATCAAGTATCCTTTTTGTTTGTTTGTTTTTTTGACTCACTATGTAGTTGAGACTGACCTGAAATTCACTATGTACCCCAGGCTGGTCTCGAACTTGCAGTGATCCTGGTGCCTCAGCCTCCCGAGTGCTGGGATTACAGGAGTGCGCCACCACGCCTGACCCCTAGATCAAGTATCTTAATGGTTAAATGAATTTATGTAACTTCTACTTTTCTGTTTTCCTCTCTGTAACAGGAAGCATCTAAATTTACCCCATGGATCCCTACCTCCTAGTACTCATGCTGGTGTGTACTCCCCTCTTCTTGAGCATGGGCCACACCCACTGATTCCTTTCCTACAGAGTAAGCAAAATGATACATTGCTTCAGTGATTAGGTTATACAAAGACACTCTCTCTCTCCCTCTCCCTCTCTCTCTCTCTCTCTCTCTCTCTCTGCTTTTTTACTCAGAGAAGCCAGCTATCAGGTTGTGAAGTGGTTCTATGAAGAGACCTGTGTCAGGAGGACCTGAATTAATCCCTAGCCAGAAGCTAGCAAGCAACTGGTTCTTAGCTTCACAACCCACAAAAAAACAGAATTTAAATCAACATTCCCCTAGAGCTGCAAGAGGGTGGCCGCTCCAGATGAAGTTGGTGACACCTTGACTGAAGTGTCCTAAGGGGCCTTGTGCCGCACCCATGCCAATGTACCCTGACTCCTGATCCACAGAAACTGTGAGAAAATATATATGCATTGCTTTTCTTCACTGAGGTCTGGGATAATTTGTTCCAGAGCAAATAATCTTGATAGAAACTAATAATCTTGCAATAATCTTGCTGCTTACTTGTTTTTCTTTCTATGCATTTTGTTTTTCCTGTTTTTTTCCCCCCCAGAAGTCACAGAGAGATAGGTAAAGAGCATTTGGAAAGGATACAAGGAAACTAAGATCTGCAGAGGTTCCTCAGGACGAGGATCTGGAGTGGGCCAGATCTGGGGATGAGCATGGACCAAGCTTGCAAAACGTCTTTCTGCCTACTTTTTCTGGAGAGTTTCCATGTGTATGAACTTCACAAATAGGCTCCAGACAAAATTTTGTTTACAAAAGTTTTTCAATTGTGAACATGTTTGAAAAGCTTGAAAAGTACTTGTCGAGAACTTGTTCTTTCTATGACAAAGAACTGGGAGTTAGAACTCATGACTGCAGAGATTAATTCACCCATTCTACTCATGTCACAGGGTTGTAGGAACCTTATCTATAAGGACTGATCATGCCCTCTCTAAGTGTGACTTGGAAAATGCTAGCCCAGAGAGCATAGGTCTCCTCCCATCACATCAAGAATTATACCCAAATTCATGTCTTTCCTGATCTCCTATACCTGTCACTCTCTCTGCTAACATTTTTATATCTCTTATAACCACCTAATATGCTCTATGTTTGAGGTCTTTCTTAGTTTTAAATTTAAAAATTTATCTTGCACTGGGATGCAACCTCAAAGGGAACGATAACTCAGTGGATTTGGCTATAGTTGGCATTATTAGGAGTTAGAACGCTGCCTGACACCTCAGGTACTCAATAGGTGTTTCTAGAACAGAATGAATGAATGAAGAAACAAACTAATGAATGAGTGGATGAAACAGGACATTTTGGGCTCTTAATATATTTAATGAGACAATCTAAAAATATTTTTCTAATCTAACGCCATCTCAGCAACTGTACAGTATGCCTCTAGAAGAAGTTAATAAGCCCCTTTATATTTTACATTACCCCAAAGTTCCCAAGCCAGCTAGCCTAGATATGTATGTTCTCCTTTTAATTTGATTTTTTCAAAAGAAAAATAAAACCCTACAAGGCTACAGAACTGCGCTCACTCTCCTCACACATTCCAGCGCACTCACATTATTACTCTGATGTATCCTTGAGGAATTTGTGGTGAGTTTCATGTACCAAGACTGGGTTACAACTCCCCCACCCTTTTACTAGTGTCTGGAGAGTGTCCAGATCTGCAGTTGAAGAAAACGGAACTTGGAGACAATGGAGAAACAGTCACCCAATGACTTCTCAGAAGGCACAATGCAAGGCTTTGTTTTGCGTTATAGTTTGGAATCCTGGGGTGGACTTGAGAAGCAATTTGTGAATAATTTCATGTGAGATGAAACTCAAGATCAACAGTGTTTGCTAATTGCTCCTCCTACCATGGAATACAAATTGATTCAGAAATATCATTTTACAGAAAATATGCTAAACTTTTCAAAATGGCTTGAAATTATTTAAGACCAAGAAATGCATTTCTAAGTGTTTCTGTGCTTGAGCAGGGTAAGTTGTCAACTGAAAGTTTTCAAATGGAATCTTTTAAGCAACCGGTATAAGAGTCAGAATATACAATATATTACTTATCTCCAATGAACTTTTCCTGTACAGAGAAGAGAAAATTTATTAGCTGCTCTTTTTTGCATCCTTTATTTTAGAGATGAATCTCGGTAGCAGGAACCACAAGCCAAACCCACGTTTCCCTGCTATAGAGGGTGCTCTGAACAATGAAAAGGGTTAGCGCATCCCTGAAGAGTTCCTGAATAGATCCCTGGGGGCTGCCTTCTCAGCAGACTTGTCATTTTCAGTCTTCCCCCAGGCAGGGCTGAGACTCAGCTTCTAGCACTAGTTGGGGAACACTGGTTGTTTATCACAGGTGTCTGTTCTCACGGGGCTGGTATAGTTCATGTTCATGCTATTCGTGTCATTCCAGTTAAATATTTATGCTTTGCTATACCTCTGAGTTTCTACTCGGGTGCAACTAGTTTAGGACACAACTGAGACCGAAGGTGTAACCTCAATATAGAGATCGGTTTTGGGGGAAAGCTGACTAGAGCTGTTCAGAAAGGATCTCAGACTTTGTTTAGAAATTCTGGGATACAAATATTCTTTGTCCATTCTAGATAGTGTGAGGTACAATTGTAAAGTCCGCCATGACTTTGCTGCCGTAAAGAAAAGCAGTCTGAGGGAGAAGATGCTACATAGAGAATGAAAGAACTGAGAGCACAATAGAAAATGATAAGCAGAGTCCAGGACAAATTGAACCTGAAGCCCCCTCTACTTTTGAACTTTTTGAGGTTGATGAGATAATGCATTCGCTGAATGATTCAGACAATTTGATGTAAGCCTTTTGCAACAAAATAATAAAATGCTAGAAGAAAGATTTATCAGTAGGAAAGGTGACAGTAGATTTTCAAATAGTATCTTTTGAAGTCCAAGGACTTAATAATGGAGAAAATGTGGTTTGTTGAGTTCTTATTATTTTTCCACTCAATGTATATTGTTGGTAAATTTAACATCTCAAATAGTCTTATGAGAATAGAAATACCTATTTACCATATAACCCAAATAAACCTACATTTCCAAGACCAGCAAGTCAGACCAGCAGGACACCCAGAACTGCCTGATTCTTCAGTGTTTTTGCACCCTTAGGAGCTCATGCTTGTCCAACTCACATTACACTAACCGTTACAGTCAGCTGAATGGTGAAAGGCCTTGTGTGTAACACTGTCAACTTTTGGAGGATTTTGGGGGAGGTAAGAAAGGGAACAAGTCACAGGACAAACTTCTGAGTATGTGTTGAAATTTATTGACACTCTTTCTATGAAAATATACTTCATGCTCATATGACTATCTGCTTAGTATAATTTTAGAGGATGGCCAGAGTTCCATGAGGCTATCCATGCCTGTCTTTATATTGCACCTTGAGTTTAAGAACTCTAGTTGTATTTCTTATAGAAACATAGAAAGTTTTAGGTTAAAGAAATGACAAAGTCTTATTTGCATTCTGTCAATGTAATTCTGGGGATTGCCAGAAGACAGACTGGAAGGAAGTGGTGACAAGCTTGAGATACTTTAGCAGACCAGGAACGGAAAGCATCTGAGTGAGTGGCAGTAAGTACATGAGAGTAGAGGAAATCCCAGAAAGATGGCAGAGGAGATGCATAAAGCATGGAACACAAAAAGTGGTACCAAAGGAGTAGGGGATAACTCCAAGGGCGTCTTGACAGAGTGATGTTGAGAAGACTATGAACAAGGGTAGCAGATCAAAGTATGAATGAAGACTGAATATTGTGACAAAGTATGTGACTTAGAATTAAGTTTTATGACAACTGTGCCTTGATTGATTGATTGAGTGAGCAGGAAGCAGAGAAGCAGAGGGATGTTTCAGGTTCCGGAAGTATTACCTCAGAAGACGGAAAATTACAAAGGAATATGGGTCAAGGCAAAATTGAAACTTACGTTTTCTCCAGAGAGTGTTTCAATTTTAATGCAATCTACATTTCCTGGGTCATTTTGGTCTGGTAGTACAAGTAGGAACAAAAGAGCGGACATAAACAGTAAATTTCTGGGTCAACTTTTTCTTCCATGCACCAGACACTTCATGTGTGTGGGAGCAAATATCAGACTGTGGCCGCCCTAGTTGCTGATCTAGAGCCTGGATGCTGATGTGTTTTGCTCAAGGAGTCCATATTCCTGTGTTCTGCCGGATCCCTAAGGCTGGTTCATGTTCTCTCTGGGTGCATATTGTCAGCTCTTAGGATCATAAGTGGTTAAAAGACCCTTTTGTGTAGCTCCTAGGTGACTGAATTTAGTGCAGCAAAGGGGGTAAACTTTTTAAAATGTACTTTCATTATAAGGTGCACAGTCCTTTTCCCTGACAGCCTTCAACCTTTCTTTCCCACCTCCCACCTACTCCATCCCAGGCAAAGAAAAGGGAAGATATTTCACTTTCTTTGAAACTGCCACAGCCCTTCTAACTCTCATCAAAGAATTCGCTTTCCCCAAATGCCCTTTGGTCTCTCTTGCAAGGATACTGGGAAAGTATCCTTTGCAAACCGGTTCCTTATAAACCATCATCTGGTGTAAATCCCAGGGAGTTTACATCATGTTGTAACCTGAGATATATCAAATGATAAAAAATAAGAGATTGGGCAATATTGTTTCGTGGCATTATATCACTGTTGTCATAGAATTATCTTCTGTGCATATTCTTTTACGCAGTATCTTTCCTTAGCATTAACCACACAGCGGCAGCAACCATATAACAGCAGTACTACTGACTTGGGTCTGAATGTTTATTATTTAAAAGTTTTAATATGATCTCAAAGAACTGAATTGCATCCTAAACATAGAAACACAAATCATTTTGGTTTAGTTTATGCTGAAGTATGAAATCATAAGTGACAGTGGGATGACTAGTTTTTGAGAGCGTGGCATCTCACTCGGATTACTAAACGTCCCTAGCTTGTGCGTGATTTCATATGCCATTGTTGATGTTTCTGGAGTATATATTCTATAGGGAGTTGAGTTTCCTCCCTAGCAAGACATCAGAACATCACTAATTTGCTTTGAATAAATAAATTTAAGTAAAACTACAATTCTAAAAGAAAGGAAATTTCAAAAAAGAAAGAAAAGTGTCTCATTTTATTATTAGACTTGAACTCAAAATTCCCTTTTGGAACCATCCCAGTTGTATGGCAGTTTAATGGTTGTCATAAGCTTCCCTAAGACTATAGCTACTGACCAGATATTTTTAGACTTCACAACAGATTTTGAATACGATATACCAAAAGCAATGGTGGAGAGTCAGAAAGCAACTTACAGTAATCTCCATGTAGTTTGACAGAACAAGCAGCAAAAATTAAGAAGCAACAGCATCACACCCTCAGCCACATGTGCCTGAAACCAGTAAGCAATGGGAAAGCACTTGCCAGAACAAATGCTGAAGACCAACCATTAGTGGGAAAGACAGGGGATTCTACAATTCGGCAACTAATGGTGCAGCTGAAAGTCCTCAAATGGCCTTGGCACACTCAAGAAAGGGACATGAACAGCTTCTGAGGCTTTTGCAATCTCACAAGCACTCTTGTAGAAATCACTGAGGATAAGGACGTCGCCCAGTTTCCCCGGAGACCTCCTGATCACCATTCTTTGCAGTGAGGACTGAATTTCCAGAGTTAACTGTTTCAAATCTGTAAGTCTTTTGGAAAGTGAATTGGGAAAATAGAAACCTAACTTTCTGAAATCTGAGAAACTTAGGTTCTGTACTTCTTAATCTTCTTTTAAACTGTCTTGTGTCCTGTTGGTCCTTTGTGTTTCTGTATAAACTTTATAACCAGCTTGTCAATTTATAACACACATCTATACAGAAAACTTATTGGGACTCATACTGTGATTGCATCAAATCGATCAACCACTATGAAAGAAATACTACCCGTATTGTTTGAAACATTTAATCTTCCAATTTGTAAACATGATATATCTCTTCACTCTATTATTTGTTAATACTATAATGATGATTATAGTTTTCTATATAGAAGTCCTGCTGGTGTCGTGGCTCATGCCTGAAATCCCAGCACTCAGGACACTGAAGCAGGAGCATTGCTGTGAGTTTGAGACCAGCCTGGACTACATAGTGAGACCCTGTCTTAAAACAACCAAAAAAAGAAGTTTTACACATCATCTGTGAAATCTATTTGTATTATTTTGATGCTCTTATAAAAGTATTACTTTAAAATTTTAACTGTTACTGTTATTAAAATGTGATACATTGTTGCCAAAACTAACTTTGCATCTACAATCTTGCTAAATTCATTTAGAAATTTCAATATACCGCATTAGTAATAAATTCTTTCAGATTTTCCATAGGTAAATCATCCCATCTTAAATTCCAACCATTATATCTTTTTTTACTTTATTATTACGGATGAGGATTTATAATATAATATTGAATGATCTTATCATAGCTTAATAGATCATTGTCAAATATCATTCACCAAAGTTCAGATTTAGTCTACTTGAGAAAGATCATTTTAAATTCTCTTCCTCCAAAAAATATGATTAAGCTTTAGTGGTTCTAGCACTCAAGAAAAATAATCAAGCTATGGATAGCTATAGATTTCTTAGAGCAAGAAATTTAAAATGACTCAGGCACTAACTCTACTAGCTGATGGAGTGATTAGGACTATAGCTTTCACCTTTTTAAAATATGTCTGGGTTTTTTTGTTTTGTTTTGTTTGCTCTCTGTTGTTTTGTTCAGATGGAGTCTTGCTATCATCTCCAGGTTGGTGTCTAATTACCGGGCTCAAATGACTCTGTTGCAGCTTCCTGAGTAACTAGAACTAAATGTGTCCATTATCATACCCAGCAGATAAAACATATTTTAATTACAGTCTATTGTCTGCATATATTCTGAGTGTGCTCCTCTGGTCATTATAGAATTTTAATTCCCATCGTGAAGTAGTAAAGGGTAGAAACTTGATCTGACTGTGATTTTTAGAGATAGGACTTTTGGAAGGTGATTTGGTCTGGATTGAGAGTGAGGGAGAGAGAGAGAGAGAGAGAGAGAGAGAGAGAGAGAGAGAGAGAGACAGACAGACAGAGAGAGAGAGAGAGAGAGAGAGAGGAAGAGAGAGGAAGAGAGAGAGAGAGAGAGAGAGAGCAGAAGACACATAGGCACATGCACATGTCCTGCCTTTTACTATTTGATGCCCTGGCCACCCACTTTGGCACAATGCAGATTAGAAAGGCATCACCAGATGTGGCCAGAATTGTGAGCCAAAACAAACCTCTTATAACTAGTGCAGGCTGTGGAACTGAGGTATTAGCAACGCAAAATGGACTGAGACACACGACACTACTACATTTACATTATATTTTTTTCCTGTGAAAAATTCATAAGGATTTAATATTAGTTTTAATTTTATCATATGTTTAACTAGTCAAGCATAAATAGACATTATGATCTTCTACTCAGTTATAAACAAAATGAAGCCCAGAAACACTGCCATGTTTTAAATTAGCAACAGAGCTAGCGTGCAATATAAGATTCTCAGATACCAGAAAATTAGGCTTCCTTTTGCAAAGTCTCTCTTCTTGTAGCTTTAAGATTTTTTTCCTTGAATGATTTGAAATAATTACCCGAGTCTATGAATTTGCAAAATTAGTACCTCATTTTTAAAATTGATGCTGCTTTTTAGTAAAACTTGACACAGTTATATAATTAGGAGAGGATTCAGAAATAGGAGTTAGACTGCTGTAGGAGCTGCACTTCACCTGGGACGGAATGCTGGTTTGGACATTTAGGGTGAACAGCGCGGAAGAAGGCATGGAGGCCGTTCTGGGAGACCCATCGATGTCTGTTTTCTTATTTCTCTGGTTTATTGTCTTTCCCACTCAAGAGACACAATCTAGTCCCCAGAATGGCAGAATCGTGTCCCTAACTAATCACTTTCAAATTCATGTTTTATGTTCTGAGTTCATCCCTATACTCTCTCAAGGGACAGGCTTTCGAAATCCAAAATCCCCAAATTTACTTCTGCTTTCTGTTACATCACCCCTCTTTAAGTTAATGAATGATTGGAGATGCACTAGTAGAAGGGCAAACATTATAAAAAATATTCATGAGAAAAGTTTAAATCGTGCCTCAAAATATCACGCTACCCAGTTTATCTAGAGCCAAAGATAAACATTGGAGAATCATGAACAAACTAATGATGAGCTAAAATAAACTGTAGAAAAATGCTTGTCAATGATATAAACTAAGAATAGTCTTATCTGATAGCTCATTTACTATAATTTGCTCCATTAACACAGGGAAGCTGTCCATCAGGGCAAATTAAAATAACTGTGTCAGGGCTTCTTCTACCTCTCAAATTCATTATTCTATAAGATGCTTACTGCAGGTCTCCCTTGGGTCTACATTAGTGGAAAATATAAAGGTTTCTTGAGTGAACACTTGGCAACATTTTAGAATTCCTGTCACCATCAAGTAATTTTAGATTGACAGTATATGTGTGTGTGTATATATATATATATATATAAAAAATGTGTGTGTGTGTGTGTGTGGCAGGGATCAAACACAGGATCTTGCACTTCTGAGGCAGGTGGCAGCACCACTGAACTAAATCCCCAGCCCAACAGTATATATTATTTTTAAATGTTGTGTTTAAATAAGTTTTAAAATGAGAAAAAGTAGTTGGGGATTTAACTCTGTGGTGCTACTTACTGCTTCTCAAGCACAAGGTCCTGAATTCCATCCCTGTTACCAAAACGGACAAAAAAACCTGAGAAAAAAAGGAAAAAAGTAATGTAAAACTTGTATGTTAGACTATATACATGATCAGGTTAATAGTTTTCATAATTTAAAATTATTTAAAAATAACCTGTATTTAAATAAATTTATATAATTCAATTAATTATTTTACAAAGGATTTTTATTGGGAACCAACAAAAGTGAAAGGTAGCTTTCAAGTCGGGGGAATTCTTATTACCAATCATCAAAATCACTTGTGTGTGGGGTGAAGGGGTTGAAGGGAGGGCAGGGCAATGCAGAAAAAATAAGAACCAATGAGTAGCTGGTAAAATTTTTTTCCCACATTGTAGGTTGTCTTTTAGGTCTGATGATGGTTTGTTTTGCAGTGCAGAAGCTCTTGAATAAGATGAGATCCCAGTTGCTGATTCTTTCTGCTAGTTCCCGTGCTACTGAGGATTTGTCCATAAAGTATTTTCCTATGCCAATGTCTTCAAGAGTTTTGCCTAATTTATCTTCCAGCAAGTTTGGTGTTTCGTTTTAATATTTAGATCTTTAATCCACTTGGATTTTACTTTAGTGCATGGTGAAAGATAAGGGTATAGTTTTAATCTTTGGCAATTTGAGATCCAGTTTTTCCAACACCATTTATTAAAGAGGCTATTTTTCCTCCAGTGGGGACGGTCAGCTCCTTTGTCAAAGATGAGGTAGCTAAGTACATCTGGAGTTGTTTCTGTATCTTCAAATCTATTCTACTGATCCAAATGTAAAATAGGAATAAAAGGGTTAAAAGTGTAGGTGAAGTGGGAAGAGTAGGGGAAAGGAAATAGGGAAAAGAAAAAAAAATATGAGAAAATGAAAAAATGGAAATAAAGTCTTTGTAAATAGGGAAGGGAGGAGGGGTGAAGGGAGGGCAGGGATATGGGGAAAAAATGAGAACCAAGACCTGTCATGTAAAGGCACAAGATCCCAATGATGAATGTAACTACTGTATACCTAAAATGTACCAATAAACTCAAGGAGAAAAAAAATAAGAACCAATATACACCATGTAAAGGTACACATTTCCAATGATTGGTGTAACTGTATTGTATACCTAAAATGTACCAATAAATTTAATGAAAAAAAATCACTTGTGTGTGTCCAATCTCTGATACCTACTAGCCTATAGAAATGTTTGAGATTAACTTCTTAGCTTCCACACATATGTGAGAACATGCAAATTTGTCTCTTTTTGTATATGACTTATTAAACTTAATGTAATGTTAATGACAGCATTTCCTTTTTTATTACTGAATAATATTTCATCATATGTATTACCACATTCTACCTATCCATTCATCTGTTAATGGGCACTTAAGATGATTCCATATCTTGACTGTTGTAAATAGAGCTGCAGTAAATATGTGAGTGTAAATATCTTTTCAATATAATGATTTTACTTCTTCTTTTTTTTTTCTGTACCGGGGATCAAACCCAGGACCTTGTGCTTGCAAGGTATGTGGTGGAAGCACTGAGCTAAATCCCCCAAATTATTTGTTTGTTCCTTTTTTTTGGTCCTGGGGATCAAACTTAGGACCTTGAGCTTACAAGGCAGGCAGTGGCATGACTGAGCTAAATTCCTGGCCCTTGATTCTACTTCTTCTGGATATGTGTCCAGGAGTAGGATTCCCAATAAAATCTTTCTAATTGCAAATATGACAACTCTACTTCCTTGCTTTAAAATTTTTTAATTCCATGTTACTAAAACCAAGTGCCAAAACATCAAGCCTCCTCTCTGACTTTCAAAACAGAATTATGTATTCCTTATGAATTTCTCTTGTTAGAATCAACTGTAATTTGTTTTCTATCTCCTTTCCAAGAAGAATAAACTGAATTTTTCTTCTTATTATATCCTAAATACCTATGGGCATAAGCTCAGATAAATTTTGTCAATTAATAACAGGCTGAACAAATAAATTGGATTTTGCATAGCCAGTGCTGGGGCTCAGAGGGTGATTATTTTCCCCGTGGTGCAATAACTACATTTCATATAGATAGTTTCCAAGTGGGTAACAATACTCAGAGTAAGAATAAGGGTGGTAAAGGAAATGAGCAATGGTTTCAACTTTTCACAATCAGTATATTGAGGTATAGATAGGAATTTCTGAAAAGTAGTTATAAAATAATAAACACTTCTCTATCATCAAGAAGATAGCATAGAATGACCCAATTGTTGAGTAGAGCTAAATATTTGTGGGTCTTTCTATACTCCTCTGCCCTCCTGGACTTCGGAACTTTTCATTTACTATGAGCTTTACCTCCCCTAAGCAAAGAGTATTTGACTGTTTAAGGGCTTTCTCACTTAGCCAGTTCCTCACACTTACCTTGCTTGTAGTCTTTCCCCAAAGAGGAGTTACCCAAGGCTGAGAAGAGGCCCGAGCTGTGTTTGCATTTGATCCCAGCTGCGTGAATAGTTTTGACCGTGTCTGTTTCAGTAAGGATAGAGTTTATCACCACTTGGACACTTCTCTTTCTTTATTTTTGGAAGAAAACTTCTTGAAGCTTTTTTTTTTTCCCTTCAAGTCAATAGTTTGGCTGTGAAACACAAAATATAACTATATTTTTCTGTTTTCTCAATAATCACCATGAGTAGGATTATGTACTTTTCTTTCTTTTGATAAAAATCTTCTTTGAAGACTAGAAAATACATGTCCAGGCCACATCAGAGCATAATTTTGAAAATATATTGGAAGAACAAAATGCTTTAAAATATACATATAAAGTAATTTTTTCATGAATAACCAATTTTGAATTTCATCTCTCTGGAAAACACATTTCCACTCTCAAAAAATGTACTTATCAGTTCCACTTTAGAAAGAAATAAGCCAAGCCTCAGAAAAGATACCTACATATGAGGTTTGATGAGAACCATGAACTCTGTTTCCTTGGAAATCTGGCCATGATGACCATGTCCACTTGGGACTCATGGCCATAGACTCTGTAATAATTGAGTGTCACTCACTACACTGTTGTCCGTATAAATACCACTACCCAGAAAGAAATATCCAGAGCTTAAATATTTGGGTGGCTTCTTTGCTTTTCGGAAACATGGGACTCACCCTCCAGAAATTATCAAAGGAAATAAAAGAGTAGCAAGATAGCAAGGAAGAAAGGTCTAAAAGAACAAGTCAAGGAAATGCTTCAGTTAAGTAAGCAAGAGCAGAGGCCAAAGGAGAGGGAAAGTGAAAACTGCAAAGGAAACAGACTCTGAGCTGGAGAAAGGCAAAAGTATAGCCTGGTTCATGAGAGTAGGTGCTGGTTACCAGGCCCATTGCCTTTGCTCTCTTTTACCCTTTTCTTGCTCTGCATTTTGCCCTCTGCTTTCTTTCCTCCCTCCCTCCCTCCCTCCCTCCCTCACTCCGTCTCTCTCTCTCTCTCTCTCTCTCTCTTTCCTGGCACATGGGAATTGAACTCAGGACCTCGCACTTGTGAAGCACGCAGCAGAACCACTGAGCTAAATCCCCAGCCTTGCCCTCTGGTTTCTGTTTAGGTTCAGCTACTTTCTTTACCCTTGGAAAGGTGGGGTTTTTTTTATTGATACATTTAAGCTATATAATATAATGACATTCATTGTTGGAGATTTGTAGCATTACATAATCAGTCTTGGTTCTTATCTTTTTTCCCCATCCCCCTGCCCTCCCTTTATCCACAGTTTGCATCCTGGATAAAACCATTTCTCTGTTAGCACCTGCATTGTATCGTGTGGGGCTTCCCTGTGTCCTTGAAGCATTTCTTGATGTCTGATTCCAACTGTGTGGATTCCAGGTGCTATGGATGCCAACCATTAATCACACTTGGACAATCTCGTCTCCCACAGAGGGCTAGACTGTTTATGGTTCTGTCTAGAAAGACTTTGTAATGACAAGGCAGAGCTTTAATTGCTCCCAAAATGTATAATCATACCTTATGCATTTGAAGCACAGAAAAATCATTTCTAAATAACCGACAATCATAAGGTACTACAACAAATTCCAAATCTATGCTAAAAAAAACTTGTATAAAAGCAATAGACATCAGCAAATCTTTAGAGATTGAATGATTTACCCTGGAAATTTGACATGTTTGCAATGCACTGCTATTAAATTTCTACTTAATTGGCTTCAGAGTTGCTTGCCTATCTATTTATAGTTAACGTACTCTGCATATCAGAATGCCTATCTCTCCTTCACAGTTAAGAAGTTAAGTGTTTAGCTCTCATTTTAAGAGTTAGCTTTCTCATCTTTAATGTGTAGCAAAGTTATGAGTGACACATTTAGACTTTAATTGGTTTATGCTCTACAAGACCAAGTTACTCAGTGAACAGTCAGGACAAAAATACTTTTGTTTTGATCACAGTATTCTAAATGAGGGCTTTGGTTATTTAATATTGTTTGTTGTGGTATACACTCTAGCCCTTACTAGAGGTAAGCATTTGCAGATCAGTGGTCATCCCTGATCCATCTTGATGTCCTTTATTACACCTGATACAACATAGGGCTTTATATCTAACTGGAGGGTAATTAAAATTTGTTGAATAAAAACATATTTCACCATGTAAAAAAAGTAGAAATAGTGGGGCTGCTAAAATTTCTCTATTAAATGCTTCCTTTAGTACTTGGCTCAAAGTAATTTTTCACTGATGGAACAATTCATAATTTGAGAGGAAATTAATAATGTTGAGAGAAACAGGCAAAGAAAATCTCCTTCACATAAGAAACTATACAATTGATTTTTCTCAACTTGCTAAAAATGTAAGTCTGTACCAAAAGAATTTTGAGTTTTGAGTACATTGGTTTTCCTTCCAGGCACAAGAAAGGTAATAAATATTTTCTGCTCAAGAGTTTGTAAAATGGCATTGTGCTGTTCCCTCTTTGGAATGTATATTTGAAACTTATACTAAATCTACTGCATTCAAGTTACTTATAAATTATTTTTATGATAGGTGAAAAGAAGAAGTAAAGTAAAATCATCAAGCAAGTATACAGAAGACTACTTATGAACACCAAATGGACTGAGAGGTTCAGTGATAAATCTCTCTTACTTGTACAACACAGCAGATTGTACTACGAACATTCTGCTAATATAAAAGGTACCTTATTGACAAGACATAAACTAATATTTTTGGATTCAGAATTACTAAATTATTTTTCAGCATATCACATATAAAGCATTATAATGTTAAAAAGGTAAAGTTGGAAAAGCAGAGGTGTTCATATATTAGTGTCAGGCTTGTAACATGGGTCATGCTGGATGATTTTAGTCAGATTTAAAGTAAATATCAGGAGTTAAAATATCAAGAGCTAAAGGATTTGTAAAATGTAAGTTTTGACCTGAATAGGACCAAATTAAACTTGAGGTGAAAGGAGATATGATTGCTGACATTAATACCTTTCAAAAGATACCAAGTATTTTGAACTGGGAAAGTTCTTCAGAAGAAAGAAGCCTTCAAAGTGTCTCAGGAATGATTAGAATCGTGCCCATTGAACACTCGGGGGTGCAAAAGTGTAAACCTCTCACTGAGACAAGAGTTCCTGGGCCACCTGCTCGAAAAAAGTTGCCTGGGTAAATGGTTCCCTGGGATTCACTTCACTATAGCTGATCATCTAGACACTTAGAGACCATGACAGCCATGGTCCAAGAAGACCTGGCTACCCCCATGGACATAGAACTAGTATTATCCACATGATGCTTATTTTTCAGGCACACATACACACACACACACACACACACACACACACACAAAATGTGGGGATCAGTGAGCCCAATAGTTAGATTTCAAAAGGTTTATAAGTGTATGCATGATGCTATGGCAATGAAGCAGAAGGTACAGTAGAGAGCTCAGGAAGTCAGAGATGCCAAAAACATGGAATATCTGCCGAGGAAAGCTACCAGCCTGGAGTGGAGCCAGCCCAAGGGAGAGGCCGATTGGGCTGCAGTCAGCATGGCTATAGGCGTGAGGCTCCTCAACCTCTCTGGAACCCATGTCTTACTTACCTCCAAGTGCCCACATTCTCAGCATGGGGTTACAATACTTTTCCAGTGTTTATCCTGCTAGGTTTCCATCTTACTTTGGTTCTGTTCTTTCTCGTCCCTTATTTTTTTCCTTTTGCAATGGGAATATTTACTATGTGTCCTTGTATCTTGCAAATAATGTAACTAACTTTATTATTATTATGGGATTCAACAGGAAAGAATTTGCCTTGGGTCCCACAAGAGAATTTTTGGATTCTTTTTTGAACTTGGATTTTTGAGCAATGCTAGAACTCTTGATATTTGGGGAAAGGTCTATTATAGCTGTATTCAAGATAGTCATATCACATCAGGAAGAATTTTAATTTATTGTCTTTCTTTGGAGATCAAGTATGGTTTAAGGAGAAATGTTTGGGTGTCAGGTTGACAAGGGGTAGGTAGAATGGATAATAATCAAGCTTAACTGTCAACATGATTGACTTGAGAGTGGCATAGGGGACTGAAATCTTGTCTAAAGCCCTTTCATTAAAAAGCTTATCAAAAATTTCCAGTCACTGGAAGATGAAGCCACAAATGTTCAAGATTGAATAACAAATAAAATGGGCAGCATGACAGGCAGGGATGGGTTTGAAATTTACATCACCTGAATGGTGAGAAATTCTTTAATGAAGAAATTGTGTGTAAACTGTTCTCAAGATTTTTTTCAGTGAAGTAAATGCAAAATATTTCCCAGAAATAGTGTTATAGCTCCAACTTTAAGTTTGTCAAAGGAAAAACTATCTTAGTGAAGTTCTGTTGCTAAAAGTTAATTATAAATGAATGTGAGGAGTCACAACGTATAAGAGGATTAGCATTCCTGGAGCTTGAGATCATGAAACAATATTGTAAGATACACAAAAGGAAATATATTAAAATAACTAAATGATAATAAAGTAATATAAATCACAGGAAATTGTAACCTCATAAATAAAAACAGTAGCAGACATGTTTTGAGAAAATATAAAAGAAGTTTCATAAATGAAAACTACCAGTTGAAATAAAAACACCTAATAGATTGGTTTAGGAAATTAGAAAGATGAAGAGATGATTAGTGCATAAGAAAAAATACATAGGGAAATTACTCCAAAGACAGCATAAGAAGTTGAAGAAGGAAAAAATATGAAAGAGGGATTGGAAGTCCATAATAGCAAATAAATTAGACCTACAAAATGTTAAAGAATACATGGTTTCTTTTATATGAGAAACCCAATGTATAAATAATTTAAAAAGCAAAATAAATGAAATATAGTAGTAAATAGGGAGGTAGACTTTGTAGATGGAAAGGAAATCTGGAGTTGGAGGGAGAGATGAGGAAGGAGAGGTAAAGAGGAAATAATAAGGATCAACATTATATCAGTATCTTACAATGAATATATTTACCATGTATTTCAAATGTACACTCGTAAAAATTTTTAAAGAAAGGGATTAAAAAGCCCTGAAAGAAGAACGAAAGACCTCACATATCAAAATAGAAATTTGAGAAGAGAAGTTAAAAATTAGTAGCTGAGAATTTTCGACAATTAATGAAAAATAAATCCTTAAAATTTAAGGAGCCTAAAATGTTCTGCATATAATAATTAAAGTGAAATTTCACTTTGGTGAAATTACACATAAAAAAGATAAAGAATGAAAGAGGAAAAAAAACAATACCAATAATACCAATAGAAAGTTGCATACCAAAAAAGCAAAACCTACAGCCTCTCAGTATCCAAATATCCAAAACAAAGTCCAAAACACTGTGGAATGAAATCCTCACAGTGCTGATAGTAAAACTATCTACCAATATTCTAAAGAGAGATAAAATATATTTCTAATACAAGCATGAAATGATGGTATTTTCTGTCAATTATTGAGTGTGTTTGCATTGACAGACCCTTAGTACCATCCATTATTACTAAGTTCTTCATGAGGAGACTTTTTAAAAGCTCAGGTAACTTTTTAAACATAAAGTCAGCAAAGCTGCTAATACTAAAAACCTCCTTAAATAAAATAGACATAAGATGCCATTTCTAAGAGCAATAAAATGTACAAATAAACCCAGGGATAGGTCTAGTATAAGACTTTGAAGAAAATAATGGAAAACATGATTTATGTGTGAGAATTTGTTGTATAAATGAATTTTCATTATACATTAGTCAAGATGGATAATGATGAACTGCATAATTAATAGTGTTGGAATACTTAGCTATGTCTATGGAGAGATTAAACTGAATACCTGATATGCACTGTATGTAAGAATAAAATCAAAATGGGTTAATAACCTAAACATGAAATCTTTCAAAATTTCAAGAATAATGTAAAAAATACTTTTATGAACTTAGGGTAGGAAATAATATCAAAATATGACAGAAGAAGAATAAGCCATAAAGGTAAGGGATGATAAATTAAATTACATTAAAATTTAAAACATATCTCAGAGAAGTATGCCATAAAACTTAAAATGCAGGTGACCCAGATTAGCATTAGAAATATATTAGAAATTATAACAGTGGACAAAAGGACATGAAGAGAAAAACAAAAACAATAGAAGAATGGTCAAAATATGTGTACAGAAATTCTGCACAGAAATTGGACAGGCTAAGAAATTTGGAAGTTAATAAATATGAAAAGTAATTTTGCTAATAAACAAATTCAAATGTTAATAATGTAAGAATTTATTATCCTGGTAATTGATGAGTCTGACAACATATTGATGAAAGAGTGGGAACATCTTGACATATTTTACTGGTTATATGAAAATTATTACAATGAAACAATTTGAAAATTTATAGTACAATATTCTAAGTATACTACTAGTCCATCTGATAATATTATTTATATGTAAACAGGATTCAAACCTATTCTGTTGTGCATTAAGAGACAAATACAAAGATAAGAAGCAAAGAATTATTTATAATAGCAAGAATAAAAATTGAAAGCAATTTTGTATATCTATAAAAAAATGAAATCATAAAATAACATTTATATAATTTAACACTAAACCAAGGGGAAAATAAGTAGATCTACATGACTCAATATGAATGTTTAAAAAACATTCATTTTGAGGAAAATCCACACTACAATAAGTTAGGTTTGCGAGCTATTTATGAAACTGTTCCAGCAATAAAAATACTATTACTGACTTTTTTTACTTGCGTAAAATAATTATTTAAAATATATGTGAAAATTATGCATGCTAAACTTAGAATTAGCATGTAGGGCAAAGGAAAAGAAAGGTAAAAAAGATGGATCTTAAAACACAATAGCAAAGGAGCTGACCATCCTCAGTGGAGGAAAGATAGCTTCTTTAATAAATGGTGTTGAAAAAACCGGATCTCAACCTGCCAAAGATTCAAACTGGACTCTTACCTTTCACCATGCACAAAATTAAAATCCAAGTGGATTAAAGATCTAAATATTAAAACAGAAACATTAAACTTGCTGGAAGATAAATTAGGCAAAACTCTTGAAGACATTGGCATAGGAAAAGATTTTATGAACAAATCCTCAGTAGCATGGGAATTAGCAGAAGGAATCAACAACTGGAATCTCATCTTATTCAAGAGCTTCTGCACTTCAAAAGAAGCCATCAACAGAACTAAGAGACAACCTACAATGTGGGAAAAAATTTTTACCAGCTACTCCTCAGACAAAGGACTATTATCTAGAATATATAAAGAACTCAAAACAATCAGGCCCCCCAAATATAAAGACCCGATTCAAAAATGGACATCTGAAATGAACAGACATTTCTCAGACAAAGAAGTAAAAGCAGCAAGTAAATATATGAAAAAATGCTCCACATCACTGGTCATTTGAGAGATGCAGATGAAAACAACACTGAGATTCCACCCCACCCCACAAAGAATGGCTGCTATAAAACAAAATCACACAATAACAAATGTTGGCTGGGTTGTGGGGAGAAAGGAACCCTTCTCCATTGTTGGTGGGAGCACAGACTGGTGCAACCACTATGGAAATCAATATGGAGATACCTCAAAGATCTGGGACTAGAGGTTCCATTTGACCCAGCCATCCCTCTGCTGGGTATCTTTCCAAAAGAACTAAAAGAATCATCACAGTGATATATGTGCACCTATGTTTATAGTGGTACAGTTTGTAATAGCTAAAACTTGGAAACAGCCCATTTGCCCATCAGTTGGAAACTGGATAACGTGATGTGGTTTTTCTATAAAATGGAGTACTACTCAGCCATAAAGAATGAGAAATTCGATTCATTCATAGGAAAATGGGTACATATTGAGGATATACTCCTAAGTGAAATAAATATCACAGATGTGTAAATACTGAAGAGTTCTCTGGTGTGAATAAACTATAATAGTACAGAAGATCCTAATGATATAATGTACAAAGTGAAATAGGAAGAAAGGGGCTAAAGGTGTAGGGAAAGTGGGAAGGGTAGGGGAAAGGTAATAAGGGAAAAGAAAAAAATATGAGAAAATGAAAAAATGGAAATCAAATATTTGTAAAGGGGGAGGGGAGGAAGGGTGAAAGGAAGGCAGGGACAAGGGGAAAAAAATGAGAACCGAGACCTGTCATGTAAAGGTACAAGATCCCAATGATGAATGTAACTGTATTGTACACCTAAAATGGACCAATAAAATCAATGAGGGAGGGAAAAGAAGAAGAAAAAAAACACCACCATACTACTTTTTGAAAAAAATTTTTAAAAAGGCCTATAGATTAGTAAATTATGTTAAATTTCTTATATATACATAGTTGTATGTCATATTCATTTTTGTAAAATAGTATTTAAAATATTTTACATGTGACACCAAAAGTACAAGCAATAAAAAAAGATCATTTCCAAATCATCAAAATTAAAATTGAAAATGGTGTCTTTCAAATGGCACCATTAAGAAAGTAAAAAATCAATTCTCATAAATCATGTCTGATAAGGGTTTAGTATCCAGAATGCAGAACTCTTATCATTTGATTATATAAAGAATCCATTTTAAAGAAGAGTACATTCATCATATTCTCAACATTAAAATTAAAACCTGACACAGGCTACTTATAAATAGAAGTCTATTTGCTCAAATAGTTTTCAAGTTCTTTGGTCTGAGATCAGGTAGTTCAATCATTTGGAGCTTCTGTCAGAGCAAGTGCACTTTTTTCTTTCTTTCTTTTTTTTTTTTTTTTTTTTTTTTTTTTTTTTTTTTTGAGACAGGGTCTTGCTAAATTACTAAGTTGCTCAGGGTAGGCTGATTTGTGATCCTCCCACCTCTGACTCCCAGAGTGCTAGGATTACAGGCATTTGCTACCATGTCTGCCCAACTGGGAGATAAAGAAATGACAGGACTGGAGTTTCAATTCCCTTCAGAGGCATGGCCTCATGATCTATAGACCTCCCGATAGGCTCACTTCTTAATCAGCTTACTGAAAGAAAAATACAGCTTGCTACAAGCATTCCTTTAAATTTGCATCCATACATTCTGAGGCAGAAGCAAATCTGACTGGTTTTTAATGTGAAAATGAAATATAAATACTGTCTTTGGAGTTATTTCTAAACAGAAATTGTGTCTAATATTCATGTAACTGAAATGTATATGATAATCAGTATTTAGTAATTTTTTTCATGTGATAAATATCAAAGTAGAGAACAACACAAGGAACAATATCACATTCCACACAAAAATATAGACTTTCTCTCTAGATGGTCTTGCCATCTTCGTCACTATGTGACTAGCAAGCTTTTCAAGGACTAGTTGTATTGTTTCCTGGTGTTGGTAGAATGTTCTTGGGGAAATTTCTTTCAGACAGGCCAAGAGGTGTGGAACCATCCCAGTATGTATAACCTTAAGGACACTGCTGCTCTGGCTTGTCGTGCTTTTCCAGTATTCTTTCCATCAACTGCCGTCTGGAGTTTACATGACTGATTGTATGTGCTTGGGATTCTCATTCTTGAACAGGAAGTAGGAGTTCTGCACTGTAATGTTTAGAAGGTGGCAAAGGAACTTCTTAAAACCCTGTGCCTTTTGCATTCAACTAAGAAGTAAGCATCTGGTCAGCCAAGTCCCCCTTATTCTAGCTTCTTAGTTTTCTGTGTATTTCTGTGCTCTGCTTCATTCATTGTGAAACAGTGAAGCACAGTCACCAGTATGATTTCAGTACCATATGTTCAGTGCAGAATCTGGCTACCATTATCCCCTTTGCAATACCTTTTCCAATTAATCTGGCATCTCCTTCTGTTCAAATAAGCTGTCCCAAATGCATCATTTTTGTTTCTATGAAATTCTCTGAAAAGCATGGGAGGTATATAAAAGTTACCAAGAAAGACTTAATATTCTTGGCCAAAAAGAGCATTATTCAATAAAAAAAAATGGCACACAATTTCAGACTGTGAGCTGAATCTTTCAAATTCGTACTGTGTCCCGTGTGAATAAGTTCATTCTACAGATTAGCTTTAATAAATCTTGCTCATTTCTTCTAGATGCATTCCTACATAGCTTTCTGCCTTTTGAATAACATTGGTGCCTCATTGACTGCAATATTTCTGTTTGGAATATATACAATTGAAAATTTATTTACAAGAAGGTCAAAAATAAGTTTGATCTCCTTTAGTGAAATCAGGGCCTTTGACTTATCAGCAGATATGGAAGAATTATTGAGAATAATGTGGACACTGAAGCAAAAATCAAAATCTTTTATCAGGGCTAGGGATTTAGCTCAGTGGTTCTGCTGCCTTCCTTGCAAGCACAAGGACCTGAGTTCAATACCCAGTACAAAAAAAAAAAAAAAAAAAAAAAAAAAAAAAAAAAAAAAAAAAAAAAAAAACAAAATAAAAAAAAAAAAAAAAAAAAAAAAAAAAAAAAAAAAAAAACAAAACATAACAAACAAAAAAACTTTTACCAGTCATAATTTGTCTGAGACAAGGTATATCTAACAGAGTCATGTTGACCACAACTTCAATTCAGGTTTCCACACAATACTTTGCAGCAACTTTTCAAAGAAAAAAAAAACAAAAAACAAAAAGACTTTTAGTTCATCACTCTAATTGTTTTTCATTTATTTGTGAAAATCTTTTCAAACCAACTGGTTTTGATGCCAACAAAGCTACTCTGGCATTCATTTCACCAAATATTTTTAACTTATCTTCTCAGTAAAGAATAGTTCAAAATACTGCAGTGGGTGACTGGTATCAATGACATCAACATTCCTGCCTCATGTGCATATGAAGTCATAACTTTCAAATGGAATTACAACACAAGTTGACCATCTCATAGTGCACCCTAAGTCAGCTAATGTAGGGCTATTTCCATCTGGTTCTGAATGGGATGGAGGCCTGGCCATATTTTCTTCTGAATGACTACCCAAAAATACAATGGAATTTTCTATCACAGAAAAATTGAATTCATCAAATAAATCTTCAGCTAACAAATGTTTAAGAATGATATTAACTTCACATTTAAGAAAGCTACATTTTCTAGTTTTATTTTCTTTGATCTTTTTAGCAATCAAGAATTATTATATTTTGTAGATGGAGATACCACTACTAAGAACAGACTACGACAAATGGAGTGATGTCTTGCTTTGCAATACTATTGATATGCTAGAGTGACGTAAAAACAATAATAAACACTAAATATTTAATGAGAAACTTTGAGGGTAAGGTTAGGCCTGTAATCCATGGGTTAACTGGGGTAAATGTTGCAGCCCTGTTATGGGTTGTATCTAGATGTCCCCCCAAAGCCTCAAGTGCTCATAGGAAGGGCTTTTTGGGGCTTGCTGGATATGGGATGTGTGATAGTGGAATTAAGGGTCTGTGGTACAAAATTAGTCCTGTGATTGGAATCAACATATTTCTGGGTATGGATAATAGAAGCCTCACTCTGGGTGTGGGTGGCACTAATCAACAGGCTTATTGTCTAGATGGAATATAAAGGGAGAGAGAGAAGGCAGATTGCTGCTTGCTGCTTTGCTGCCTATGCCTACAAAACCATGAACAATTTCACCTCTGTGGTACCCTTCTCCCATGCCACCCCACCTTGGAACCGCCAACTATAAACTAAAACTTCTACAAAGTATGAGTTAAAGTAAAATTTTCCTTCTTTAACTTGGGTGTCTGGTATTTTGTCTCAGCAATGAAAGAAAGTAATTAAGACACTCCCCAAGTGCCACGAGTCAGTATTCTGGGAACAAACAGGAAGTGGGTTAAAGGTTCATGGTACCTCCCAACACTACCACCCTAGGGACCACACCTATAAAGCCTGGTAGACATTCAACATGCAACTGTAGGGGTAAAGTGTTTGAATAGCTGTCCTTTCAGAGAAGACATACAAATGGGTAATACACGCACAAAAAGATGATCGCCATCCTTAGTCCTAATGGAAATGCAAGTAAAATCACTGAAATATTTCATCATGTTCACTAGGATGACTATCGTTAAAAAATAGAAAAATGATTGTCAAGGATTGGAGAAATTTGAACCCTCCTACATTTTGGTAGGGATGTGAAGTATACACAACTGTAGAATACAATTTAGTTTTCAAAGGTTAGTATAGTTACCATAGTGTCCATCAATTTTACCCTTAGGGAGAAGAAAATTAAAACACGTTTTCTTCAGAATCCATATATAAATGTGCACAGTGGCATTATTTATGATAGCCCAAAGCAGAAAGAATACAAATGTCCATCAATAAATAAATAAATATTATAACTCTATATAATGTAATAATATTAGGCAATGAAAATAGGTTAATATGGGTACATGCTACAAAGATACTATACTGAACAAAAAAGAAACACAGAAATCATTGTGTCAATGATTCCCAATAGTACCTTTAGGTCTGATGATTCATCAGATCTCACAGGAACTAGACACTGTTGTGCCCATAGATATGGCTTATTATGGCAAGAAGATAATAACAACAATAAAAATAAATAAAAGTAAATCATCAACAATGAAAAAGTTACTTGGAGGAAATACTGGGAGAAACTAGGTGGCAACCTAAACTTTAATTTCCTCGTGAAGTTGCACATAATGTGTTTTGTGACTCAGTGATTTGAGCTGGAGATGTTGTGATCAGCATGCCTCTTTTGCATACACCTTATCTCACACAAATTATGATTGCTGAAATATTTTTATTTTTGCTTCAGTGCCTGCATTTTGTCAAAAATTCTTTGGTCAATCAAAGGTCCACATTTTATTCCAGATCAAACCTTCTGTTGACCTTATTGTAAATAGGTTTTCAACTGTGTATACTCCCCACAACGATGTGTATAAAAAGTTACTAATTATCCAAGCTAATTGGATTTTCTCTGGGGGTCAGCTATACCACTCCCAGAGGGGGGGGAATCATAAAAAATTAGCATAAATTATTTGGTCAAATTAATTCATGGCCCAAAGTCTCAGTATACAAAAACAGGCTGAACATTCCAAGGGCTCATATTTTAACTTTAAGAGCCAAGTAAGTACTTTTACCTATGTAATACATTTCTTGCAAAAGTACAAAGTTTAAGTCACCTATGCTTGATCCTTTTTCTGTAAAGGCACATACTATATGATTGCATTTATAGGAAATATCCAGAAAAAACAAAATGAGACAGAAATTAGATTAGTTATTGGCACGAAATAGGGATTAAAGGGCTGGGAAATAACTTTACTGGATGAAGGACCTTTTGATGAAATTTCTTAAACTAAGTAGTGATGATGCCTGCATACACTTGTAAATATATTAAGATGAGAGGCTCATCAGGACAGCAGTGGCATGGGCATTCAGCCCACAGACAGAGGTCTGCCCAGATAGAAGTGGGGTGGGCACTCGGGCCACTGCTACAGGCCTTCCTGGTCACCATCCCTAAAGGTGTGCAGGCCCCCACCAGAGGCCTGTCAGCCAAGCAGTGCAGTGCAGGGATTTGGAAGATCATCATTCTGAGCCTAAGAACTGGCACAGTGGTGAGAAGTAGAGAAAAGGCCTCTGTGAGGTTTGTTGAGAATTGAAGAACACTGGGAGAGCAAAGAGTCACCTCAGTAAGGGCATAGCAGACTGCAGTGGGTCGTGAGTTGTTGGGGTCATTACCTCCTACCAGAGCCAGACTCATGGGGGAAAGGTGGCTTGAACCTGCAATAAAACTGCAGAGTTCAAACTCAAAGGAGATCAGGGAGCTCATTCCAGCTTCGCAACCAGAAACCAGCCTGAAATTTAGCGGACTCTGGCTGGCTTGCTGAGATCAGTCAACACAGATCTGTAAGCTACCAGACATCCTCTGGGAATAACAGAGACATGCCTTGAAGGGGGCCAAAAGTTCATATGATCTTCCTGTGTCCTTTAACCTTACTTCTATCCTTTCCCTCTCCTATTTCTCTACCTCCCTCCCCTCACAGAGGGAAAATCACCATATTGAAGGGCTTATTTACTGCAAATATATTTTAGTTGGTTCTAACCACAAGTCTGGTTCATGCATTCAAAGGTGGTAGATTAATAGTTACCACAGTTTATCATTTAATAGGCTATGTTTGATACTATTATTGATGCTGATTGTATTACTTTGGCCACAGTAATGTGATTGTCCTAGTCAGTTGTCCTTCCTGCTATACCAAAAGTGAGTACCTGAGGGCCATTATAGACTCAAAATGCAGAGAACAACTAAACCTGGAGGAAAATTCAAGAGAATCCATTCTCTAAGGGTTCTAAATATTAACAATAAAGGTACTTGCAATATGTAATTTACAAGGAACAACCCAGAAATCAATCCAAAAACATCAACAATATCAAAAAATTAGAAATGAGGAGATACCTAAACAAGACTCAAAACCAGACTTCCAGATCACCAAAGGCAACTCCAAGTGGCAAGGAGATGGAACAGTCTGAAACTCAACCACCTGGACTCCCTGAACTGAAATCAAAAGAGGATTTAGAAAAAATAAAATCAGAAATAATTTCTCAGATAGTAGCAGAGATGGTGTCCATAGTGAAACATATGATTAATAACTCTAGAGAAGACACATATTAAAAAAAAAAAAAGGTGCTCAGGAACATGATGGAATGCCAGCATAGAAAACAAATGGAATCCATAAAACAGATGCAAACAGATTTCCAGGAGATTAAAAACTCCATTGAAAGTTTATGCAGAAGAATCAGCCAGTGTGAGGACAGAATTTCAAATATAAAAGACAGGATTGAAATTAGTGACCAGGAAAAGAAAGATTTCTTAAAAATAGCAAGGAAACAAATGAAATCAATCCAGCAGTTGCTAGACAATGCAAAGAAGAATAACATAAGACTGATAAGACCCAATGAAGACATAGGAGAGAGTGCAGATGACATAAAAAATAT
This sequence comes from Fukomys damarensis, assembly GCF_012274545.1. Taxonomy (NCBI): domain Eukaryota; kingdom Metazoa; phylum Chordata; class Mammalia; order Rodentia; family Bathyergidae; genus Fukomys; species Fukomys damarensis. Next base: position 64,075,848 of record NW_022900949.1, on the reverse strand, counting down.
TCACAGAAATAATGGCAGAAAACTTCCAAGCGGGTGAAAAGAATTTGACATATAGATAACTGAGACATATAGAACTCGAACTAGCATGATAAAAAAATCTGCACCTAGGCATATAATAGTCAAGATTCAGAAACCAAAAGAACCAAATATTACAAGCAGTTAAAGAAAAGAAACAAATTATATATAAAGAAAATCCTATTAAAATCACAGCAGACTACTCAACACAAACCCTTAAAACAATGGAGAAATGAGATACTTTCATGACAAAGAACACATGAGGCATTTCATGAATACAAAAGCAGCACTCCAAAAAAATTTAAACAATATTCTAAGAAAAGACAAGAGTCACAAACCCACAAAGCCCAACAGAATGAATCCATTAGGCAAGATAAGAAATTAAATGCAAAGGGGGGGACCAAAAACAGAAAAAAAATGACAAGGATAAGTCATTACATATTAGTTAAAACCATCAATGTTAATGGTATTAATTCACCAATCAAAAGAAAAGAAAAAGACTGGCAGAATAGGTCAAGAAGCAAAAAATGGCCATACTTCCAAAACTGCTATATAGATTCAATGCAATCCCAACTGAAATCCAAACAGTATATTTCACAGAACTAGAAAAACCAATCCAAAAATTCATTTGGAACCAGAAGAGACCTACAATAGCAAAAGCAATTCTAGGCAACAGAAACATGTCAGGGGATATTACAATTCCCAATTTATAGCTATACTACAAAGCCACTGTCATAAAAACAGCATGGTAATGGCAAAAACCCAGACCCAAAGATCAGTGGAACAGATTAGAAGATGCAGAAGCAACTCCATACACACTCAGCCACCTCATCTTTGACAAAGGAGCTAACCATTTTCACTGGAGAAAAGGTAGCCTCTTTAACAAATGGTGCTGGAAAAATTGGGTTTCAACTTTCCAAAGATTAAAACTAGACCTATACCTCTCACTATGTACTAACCTTGAAGTGGGTCAAAGATCTAAATATTAAAACAGAAATGCTAAACTGGTTGGAAGAGAGGCTAGGTAGAACTCTTGAAGACATTGGCATAGGAAAAGACTTTATGAAGAAAACCTCAGTCACATGTGAAGTAGCACAAAGAATCAACAACTGGGATATTGTGTTATTAAAAAGCTTCTGCACGGCATGAGGAACCATCAACAGAGTGAAGAGACAACTCACAATCTGGGAAAATATTTTCACCAGCTGTTTTTCAGACAAAGTTGTCTAGAATATATAAAGAACTTAAAAAGTCAGACCCCCCATTTAAAGATCCAATAAAAAAATGGGCATTTGAAATGAACATATATTGCTCAGATAAATAAGTAGAAAAAGCAAATAAACATAATTTTAAAACTTCAACATTACTAGTTATTAGAGGGATGGAAATGAAAATAATGCTGAGATTCTACCTCACTCCAAAAAGAATGGCTGCTATCAAGAAATCAAATAATAACAAATGCTAGAGGGGTCGTGGGGGAAAGGAACTCTTTTCCAGTGTTATTGAGGGTGTAGATTGGTGCAACCACTGTGGAAATCATTATGGAGATACCTCAAATAACTAGGATTAGAGGTTCCATTTAACCCAGTTATTCCCCTGCTGGATTTCTTCAAAAAAGAATTAAAAGAATCATATCACAGCAATATATATGCGCTCATGTTTATAGCAGCAGTTTTTAATAGCTAAACTGTGGAAATAGGCCAATTGCCCACCAATAGGAGGCTGGGTAAAGAAAAAAAATTTTTTAATAAACTGCAGTACTATTCAATCATAAAGAAAAAGAAACTAGAGACATTTATAGATAAGTGGATGCACATTGAGGCCGTAGATTAAAGTTAAATAAATAGGACATGTGTAAATGCCAAATAGTTTCTCTGGTGTAAAAATGTAAATGAGGATCAAAATGTATAATAGATAATATGACACAGGAAGAAAAAGTCCAAAGGGGAAGGGAAAGTGAGAGGTGTAGGCAAAAGGAAAGAAGGGAAAAGAAAAAAATATAAGAAAAGGGAAAAAAGGAAACAAAGTCTTTCTAAATAGGGAGAGGTAGAGGGGTAGAAGGGAGGGCAGGGCAACAGGGAAAAAATAAGAATCAAGAAATATTATGTAAAGGTACAAATTTTCAATTATGAATGTCATATTATTTAAGTAAAATGTACCAATAAATTTAATGAATAAAAAATGCAACAGTTAATCATATACTTTAAAATGATGAATTTAATTCTATGAATGTAATGGTATCCAGATTTGTAAATTTAAATATGCTGATGTATTTCATAATTTTGGGGAACTGTGTTTCAGCGACCATGGATATTGGATCCAGGGTCTTTGCACTGAGTAACAGCTGCTGAAGTTGGCTAAGTCAAGTAGACATTGATAAGCAATTAGAAAGGGGCCAGTTGCAAGATGGAGTCAGAACATAGATGAGACAAACCAGGCCTGTGGTGGAGGACTGAGATGACAGACAGTAGACCCTCAGAAGAACGGATACACTATGGCTCCTCAGAGATAACCAACAGTCCAAAGCTGTACTGTGACTAGCAAAGTCTGGTCCAGTTAAGCTGGAACAATGGAACAAACACATAGAAATCTGGGAACAAACGTATAGATAGATGACCAGAATTTTGACCTTCACCCCTACCCTTTGCAGAAATGTCTTTGTTCTTCTCTGTGCTGTGCACACTTGTTACATATGCTATTGTTCTATTCGATCAATAGCAGTTAGGTGACTGTACTTGTAATCCTATAGGTTGACTATAGTTTGCCCCAAAGCAATCTGTGCTATAGTTTTGCTGTATAAAAAGCCCCTAGACAAAGAGCCTCAGCACCAATCCACTTCCAGGACCCTCCTGTCTCTGAGTAGCTTTCTCTTAATAAAACTTTCCTGCTTTTCACTTCCTTTGTTCTCAAGTTCATTCTTTGGCATCATGAGACATGAACACGGCATATCTAACATGTTGGGAGCTATTTCCTTGTAAGAGATCCTCGCCATCTTTAAATTATTTTACATTTACTTATTTAGCTTTTACATTTATATTTTATATTTTTATTTTGATACAGGTACTTGCTAAGTCACTAGGTAGCCTAAGCTGGAATCAAGGTTGTGATTCTCTTGTCTCAGCCTCCCAGAGTGCTGTAGAAATTGAATATATTTTATGAGGCTATCTTAATAGTTCACATAAATTATTAAAATCAGTTGAAATAATGTGGTACAAAGAATATATAACACTTCAATTGAGCAAATTCTCCACTAATGAACTAGTCTTTTATATTGCTGTGAAAGGTTTATTTATGAAACAGTTGGTAATTTATCACAAAGTCTTAAAATATAAATATTTGATTGAAGAGAATAAATCAAATAAATTGTATCATATTCACACAATGACATACTAGCCAGTCATTGAATTGCTTATTCTTTATCCTTTCTTTTTTCATGGCTGTGGGTTGCAGTATGGACTTCCTCGTTCACTTGTAAAACAGAAACCCTCAGAGTGAAAAGAAGGTGCAAGTTCTTTCCAAGTGCAGAGCCGGAGAAGGGTGCGCTGACGAATGAATGATGTGATACTGATTTGCGTAGCATAACATGGTTTACAAACTGCAGTCACAAGCGTCACCTTATGCGCGATCTATCATTAATCTCACATGGTAGGTGAAAATCAGAACTGTATCCATGTTTTACATATGCCTAATCTCAGATTTAGAACTGTTAAATGACTTAATCAAAATTATTCCACCAGTTGATCTATGATTTAATGTATTCTGATACTATATCTAGTGCAGCAATATTACAGGAAAACACTCACACTCACGAATAAACTATCATCTGCTCTTGGTGATGGCAGGGGCATATCCTTCACCTTACGGCCATTTCCGTCTCTAAATAGTTACATTATAGATCAATTGCTGGTATTGATTAAACTTTCTTTTAAAAATTTACTTCTGTTTCTCATTACCTATAGGAAAAATTTCAATCTTTCAAAGTACAGATCACTTTTGAAATGCTAGTTATTCCTTTAAGTTCATAAATAATCAAATGATAAATTCTAGTCTACTTTTCTGTCTCTTGCTCTAACCTTGATATACAGGGCCAGGGATTTAGCTCAGTAGTTCTACCACCTGTGTCACAAATGCAACGTCCCGAGTTCTCTTCCCAGTACCAAAAAAAGAAAAAAATATATAACTTGATATACTAAGTGCCTGTGTATGTTAATGAGTTAAGTAGCATCAGGAATAACTCTCAAGTATATGAGGAAGCCTTTAATCCTTTATACTGCTCTCAACATTTTTCTCTGTAGAACTCTTAATCTTTGAAATTACACATTTGTGAAAAAAAAAACTTCAAATTATGAAAATAACTCCATACCTCTGTATTTTTCACTGGATAGATATTCAGAAATTGGCAGCAAAAAACATTAAGTTGGAAGTATGTACTATTTTGAAACCTTTCTACCCATGTAGACATAATAATAGAACAGCTGACCTAATTTGCCTTGAACTTTTGCCCCTCTCTGAGAGAATAAGAGCATGCACAGGTCTGTTTTTACTTTATTGGACCATCTCAAATGTTTCAGTGGGATCTTCATTAAGAATAAGTTCTGTCAGTGAGTGTTGAGGAATAGCTAATATGTAGTGTACAAAAGCCCAAAATCTGGAGAAAGATTGATATGAATCATAAACTTTGTTATGACTTTTCTTTGAAATGAATAATATGCTAATATAGAAGCAAGACTCCTTGAATGGTATTTTCACCCTTTTGCAATTGAGTATGGTTTTCTCTTTTTAAAATTCTTATTATTTGATAATATTAAAATATACTTGTCATAACAAGTGAAAAAATACGAATGAAGAATTCTAAAAGCAAAGGCAATTATTTCACCTCCTCTTACTCCATTGCTAGGCAAACAAAACCTGAAAGAGGGTTCACTAGCAGACTACATAATAAAAAATACGTGAGAAAAGATCTTAAAACTTACGGAAAATGTTAAAAGATGGAGATTGAATCCTACTCCTGAAAATGAGAATTGGGTTGCACATTATGATGGTAACCATAGATGCTTTTTCCTTTTTATATTATTTCATTTAAAATAAATGGTGAATTAGAATTTATTAAATTAAAGACCTCTTTGCATTAAAAGATTATCAAGACAGTGAAAGACGACTCATATAATGAGAGAACATTTTTATACCATATATTTTTAAGGTTGTAATACCCAGGATGCCTAAGAAACTCCTACAATTCATCAGTAAAGAATGAAGCAAAATAACATAAAATAAATTAGACATGGGCAAAGGATTTGAATAGGCACTGCTCCAAAGGAGATAAAGAACTGGTCAAGAAACAGATGAAAGAGGCTCCAGGCCATTGGTCACTACAGAAGGCCAAATTGAAGCCACAGTGATGTACTTACACTCATACCACTTCATACACTGGATATTGTAATTAAAAGGTGCAAAACAAGTGCTGGTGGTGATCGGAGAAACTGGAAGCTTCATATATTTCTTGTATAAGTGCAAAATAACTACTGAAACCTGTTTATCAGTTTCTCAAAATGTTAAACGGAGTTTAACCTGTCACCTGGAATGTAGACTCCTAGATAAACACCCACAAGAACTGAAAGCACAAAAAGCTTTTACAAAAAGGTTTATAGTAACATTGTTTATAATATACAAGAAGTAAGAACCACAATAATGTTTATAAGCTTATGCATAGGCTTTAAAATTTATATAAACACATAATTAAATATTATTTGTCCATATAAAGAATAAAGCATTGAAACAACCTATATTTTCATCAAATGGGAATAGATAAGTTATCTATGGGGTTATTCCCATGATAAAATTCTATTTGACAGGACTGGAGTTGAGATATGCTACAATTTGGATGAAGCTTATAAATACATATTATCCTAAGTAAAAGAGACCAAACATAAAAGGATGTATATTTTTATTCCATTAACATAAAATGTACAAAAACACAAATCTATAGCGATAAAGAGATTAGTGGTGTCCAGGGCACAGGGACGACTTGGAAGATATGGTGTACTAGCTCATTTTCAAATGTTAACAAGGCTGGATTAATGCATACTTGGAGAACTGGTAAAACATTATTTCTAGACACTACCCGAGAGAGGGGGTTTCCAGAGGAGACTGAGATGCAGACCGTTGAATGGAGTGGGAAGATTTGCCCTCAGTGTGGTGGGAACCATACAAGTATCTGGGGCCCCAGGTAGAACAACGAGACAGCAAAAAGGATCTCCTTTTCCTCTCTAGTTGCTCAGACACACTCTCCTTCTGCTGTCCGTGGGTATTACAGCTCCAGAATCTCCAGCCCTGGAATCCCAGGACTTAACACCAGTGCCCTCCCAACCTGCAGTTCTCAGGCTGTTGGCTTCAGACTTCCAATTGAGAGTTACACAATGATCTCCTCTGGTTCTAAGCTTTTTAGACTTAGACTAAACCCAGCCACCCATATCCCAGGGTCTTCAAATGCACCTGTCCGTAGTGGGAGTTCTTGAACTCCATCATCATATATAGGCAAATATCCTAGTAAATCATCTCCCTTCTATCTATGTATATATCTGTCTGTATCTATGTCTCGCTTATTGGTTCTGTCTCCATGGAAAACTGACTAAGACGGGATGCAACAAATGTAGGATTTATTTTTGGGGACGGAAATATTCTGGAACTAAAGTGATAATGGTTGCACGGCATTGTTAGCATAACAAAGACTGAATTGTACACTTTAAAATATTGACCTTCATTTTACATAGAGGCAGCAATGGTTGGAAAGTGACTGTAGCAGTGCTTGGAAAGTGACCACCACACCGGACTGGAAAGGTCTGAGAGGCAGAGAGAAAGGTGATGGGGCCAAGGCAGCGGCTTTTCACAAGGACTGAGGTGCTGCGGATGAGCTAAACACCAGATGTGGGATTGAGACTCTTTTGTGGTCCCTGCTGTTTGATTCTTAAAAGGATTATTCATTGCCAATTTAATTTCTAATTTCCTGGGTAGTATTGAATCTGAGCAACTTTCAAAGGTCCATTATTTGTATTTCTTTATGAATTGCTCATTCGTATCCTTCGCCTTTGTTTCTACGGATTGTATCATTTTCCTACATATGTATGAGAGTATTTCACACACATTAGGAATTAGGCCTGCATACATCATATAGTACATATTTTAATAACTTTAATTGGCTCTTTCAAAGGTAATTTCTGCCATAAGATTTTACATTTTTATTATTAAAATAAGTCTATCTTTTCCTTTAAAGCTTTTAATTTTCCTGGTCTTGGTTAAAGAGTATTCTGTATTTGTAAAGATTTCCTTACAAGATTTTTCTGATTTTATACTTACATTTAAGACATTATTTCAGCCGGGATTGGTGTAGTACATGTCTGAGGGGTTCAACTGCACGTTTTTCTAGATAGACAACTAATTGTGTCAGCATTGTTTTAAAAGCAAATCTTTCTTTTCCCATGAGTCAAAAATAGCATAAGTCATATAATAAACTTTCATGTAAATTGAGTTCTGAATTCTCTATTGTGTAAGATTATCTTGCTTGTCTAATCCTATGTCAGTATTTTATTGATCTAGCAAGATTCTAATAGAATGTTTGTGTTGATTAGGTGGTAATTAAATGCCCCCATGTAAAACATAATATGTGATTTCTTTTGTTCAGAGTTTGTTTCAGTTCTTTCAATGAGATATTACTAAATTTTTATGTAGATTTATACTTTTCTTTTGGATTTATTTATGATTTTTTGTTTTGCATGAAGTATTTTTGTCTCAATTTTCAGATATTTATTTTTTTCTCTCATTGAGTTTATTGGTACATTTTAGGTATACAGTATAGTTATATTCATTATTGGGATGTTTTACATGACAGGTCTTGGTTCTCATTTTTTCCCCTTGTCCCTGCCCTCCCTTTACTCTCTCCTCCCCTCCCCATTTATAAACACTTTATTTCCATTTTTTCATTTTCTCTTATATTTTTTTCCTTATGACCTTTCCCCTACCCTTCCCACTTTCCCTACACCTTTAGCCCTTTTCTTCCTATTTCACATTGTCAATTATATCATTAGGATCTTATGTACTTTTATAGTTTATTCACACCAGAGAAACTATTCGGTATTTATACATGTGTGACTTATTTCACTTAGGAGTATATCCTCAATATGTACCCATTTTCCTATGAATGAATATAATTTCTCATTCATTATGGCTGAGTAGTATTCCATTTTATAGAAAAACCACATCTTCTTTATCCATTCTCCACAGATATTTATTACTTGTGCAGAGAAAAAACTGACTGGTTTTTATATAATCAACTAGTACAGTGTGACCCACCTAATGCTTTTGTTCATTCTGTCAGTTATTTTTACTACAGTATCTCAGATCTATACTTATGTAAGGTTAATTTGCAAAATGTTTGTCTCTTCAAATATTTGTATTGGTAATTGCATTTCCCTGCTTTACCTCTAAATCATGTGCTATTCAAATATATTATTTTAAATGTAAACTGTTTTATGTAAATGATTTTCTTTTTGTTTGAACTAGTAGAACAGTGACATTTAAGAAATGAAATATTAGCCAAAAAACAATTTTAATCATTAAAATGACTGTAAAATGTTTTTTGAATTGCTTTTTTTGTCTTGTATAAATAAATACATGCTTAAGATGCATATTAAAAATGTTTATATTTCTTTTAAAAACTCAACCTCAAAACAGTTGGAATGTGAAATGGAGATAAAATAGTTTTTAGGGAAAAAAGAAGCAATGGTTAATCCTGATTGGGTGAGGAGAGGCTTAGGAGACTGGTAAAGCACAACTCCCAGGCTGTCAGGGTGTGTCGTGAGAATGTTCCAGGGCTGCTGGGCAGGCAGGTGGAGACCTGAGGGAGATCTGCTTTGAATGTGAGAGCTATCATCCAATATGCTGGGGCACAGATGGGAAAAGCACAAGGAGAGGGGCAGTCATTGGAAACCTCCCCAGGCCTGCTTCCTGGCTGTTGTAAGTTGAATAGCTTTCCTCAGCCATGACCTTCAATCATATTTTTACCTGAGCAAAATATGGAATTTTGGTGGCTGAGCATAGATAGAATCTTCTGAAACTGGGCCACAATAAACTCTTCCTCTTTGAAGCTACTTTTCTTGGGTACTTTGTCACAGTGGCAGAAAGCTAACAGAACCACATGGCCTATGTGTTTTATAAACTATCTACTTGCGTATTTAAAAAGCAGACCTTACTCCCTTGAAATGGCATGCTATAAAATCTTCATAAAATATTCCTTTTAATTATTAATGAATGGCCGCATTAACATATTGTGTTATATTTATTAAAAGGATATTCCAAATTTCCCATTACAAAAACTGTATTTCCACCATTTAAGGAAGGAATTTCAATTTTACTCCATGAAGAGAAGGTGTGATGATGGTTAATTAAGTTGCATAAAGATTTTTGCTACAAGTGTATGCATTGAAGTATGTACTAAAAAATCTCACAATGCACTGTGGTGTTGCTTTCAGAATCATCTCATAGCAGAATCAGAGGAGATTAAATGTGTAAAATGGAATTTAGAAAAATGTAGCTAACATTAGTACAAAATTTAAATTGAATTTATAATGTATAGAAGACTTTTACTTTTATTCCAATAAAATACAATAACACTACAATAATACTAGGTATTTTAAAATAACTTTCATAGCTCATCAATGTGTAAATTAAAAGTAAGCAGAGTCCATATTAAAACTTGATGGTGGATTGGGGAAAAATTAATACCACACTTGGATGAAGCTGTTATGTGATGACCTGCTCCACTGGCCTGAGCAACACTTAATTCTCTGGTGCAAATAGCACAACACTCCTTTTGAAAGATAGTTTAATGGAACTATATTTCTAATTCAATTTTTGACCCAAGCCAACTTCAGTGATTTACAAACTATGGAATGGCATATAGTAGAAAATCACTAGAGCAGATCCAATGTCTGTTTACAGAAATCATTACCACCTACTTAGAAGAAAACGTCAGCTGTTGTGTTTCTATTATATGTCAAAAACAAACAAAACAAAAATCCTGCCAAACATGGGTAATATAAAGCTTGATAGCTCATTTACTGAGAAAAAATGAGAGGGTAAGTTAGGTCTATCCATTTTATATACCCTAGGTGATTAAACCAAGACATTACTAAGACTTTACTAATGCTAAGAAAGGCGATCTTCCCATACTGCAGTACCATCCCTGGGTCTGAAGGGATGCAGGTGAGAAGGAATAAGGATTGACCCATCACTCTCTCCTTCTACAGTTGTATACTCTTTATGACTTATCTCTTATAATCAATATCACTGGCAAATTGGGGCTCAAATGCTTGAATGGAGTTTACCAAAGTCAAACAATCCTCCTTCCCCATGTAAAATTAGTAGGATAAGTGGATGCAGTCAGTTTACAAGATCAAAATGTTCAGTTTCTGGGGATCATGTGCAGAAGAGTGTTGTGGTCATTCTATCCAAACCACCTCTAAAAATGAGTTTCATTAACAAAAAATGGCTAGGGAAAAAATCAAGTTGTAGGTAATTACTTTAAGCCAATGGGAGCTCAATGCTTGCTTTCATGGGTTGGCAGATATATGATTCAAAGGCAAGTCAAATGGAGAGACCTAGGGTCAAAGCATGTATTAAGAAGCTAAAATGATTATCTCTATATCTGTTCCTCATTTGTACTTATTAATCAATAATCAATTATTGGAAGCATGCCTTTCATATGGACACCGTATTTTCAAATATAAAAGAAACATTAAACCTGCCTATCCCCAATAAATTTATAGAAATTCCAGGCATAGAAAAAACAACATTTCAGATTAGCGGTCTTCTAAGTTAATCACATCTTCAGATATCTAGCAAGTTTTATTTAAATGAATAGTACATCTAGAAAGCTTAAGTTAGGTACAACAATGAAAGGTAGAAATAATGAAAGTTTACTTAAATCGATAGTTCAGACTCAACAGATGTTTGTTCCGCTGTGGTTTCATCTCAGTAACTTCCATATATCATGGTATAGAGATGGAATGTGAATTACTCCGTGAGACACCTCATTGAATAAATAATGTTCTCAGCTCAGTCATGACTTATTTTCTGATGGTCTGTCCTATTATTGCCCACCTACATCCTCTTTATCTTCCTAGTCTATCTCTTCACCACCATAAATTTCTCTCCATTCTTTTTTAAAGGGAAAGTTAAAGGAATTCCTCAATATAAAGATGAAATAAAGCATATAAGCAATGCAATAAATGTATTACATTGCAAATTTAAGAGAACAAGGACATGGCATTAGAAACATTTTTTAACCCACTGGAAAATTTTGGTAGTTATTACTAATAATTAACATCATCCTAATTTCTTAGGGGTAAATAACATCTCTTCCTTAGCTTTATTTAATATTGTATTATAATAAGTGAGTCTGACTTAAATTTTTTTCCTTCAATACATTTTTGGATTATTTTAGTGAATAATTGAGATGTTTTTCTTGCTCTTTTTTCCTTAGTAGTTTGAATTCCACTATTTCTCAGAAAAATCTAGGTTTGATGTTTTCTTACCCCAAATTCCTATCACTGTGTGTTTTCAAAAGGCAGCTTCTTCCCTGGTGACCCTCTGTAAGAGTAAGACTTCACCTTCTAGGTGATGTTAGTCATCCTCACGTTGACTTGAGCATCAAAGTATTACGGAAATGCTTCTCATACTTAAATGTGCTTGGGAAGTACTAGGCTTTCTTGGTAAAATGCAAATTCTGATTTAGTAAATAAAGTGTGAAGCCTGAGAAGCTATACTTGAGATATTCCCGTGTACAGCGCAGTTCGAGTAGCAAGATAGCATTTATTGCATTGTGCTATGATATTTTGTCCGCATGATTTTATCTAATGAATTATTGTGCTTGGAAGGTTGCTAGTGCTCACAGAGGTTTATTGAATGAATGAAGATCTAAAACTTAACCTGAAATGTTACTAATCATTCATGTAATAGCCATCACTACTACTGCTAAACTCCCCGTGGAAAAGATCATGACTGAAAATTCCATCTTGTGGTACTTTCTCAAAAACAAATGTGCCATAAGAGTTTTGTTTTCAAGAAAAAAAAAGCATAAATAAAAGACAATAGTATATTTTGCCTAGCTTTTAAATGGTGGAGGCACATCAGAATTATTTGTGAAACATTTTTAAAATATGGAAGCTCTGTCACTGGTATTTGAAGTTGAAATTTTTTTTATTCATCATTTTATTGCTGCATAATAAATTGCCACAACATTAATGGCATAGAACATCATTCCCTTGTTGGCTCGTAATCCCGTAGGTCAGAACGCTAAGCATGGTGTGGTTGGGGTTTCCACTCAAGGCTTAAAAACGGAAATCAAGATAATCTGAGCTAACTTCCCATCTGGAATCTCTGAGGAAGGGTCTGCTATAAAGTCCATTTAGGACATTTGCAGAATGCGTTCTTTGCCATTGTCCCCCGTTTCCTCGTCGTCTTTTGGAGACTAATCGCGGTATCTACAGAGTATCTGCATTCCTTCCTGCACACACGCACTCCATCTCTCCATCTTTAAATCAGACATAGCACACACACACACACACACACACACACACACACACACAAATACTGTTTGTGTTTTAAATTTCAGACTTCCTCCTTTTCCGACTCCTAAATGCAGATTCAAAGGACTCCTGTGATTACATATCAGATTCACCCAGACAATCTTAAACTGACTTGGGGCTTTACGTAAGCAAAACCCCTTCCAAGACCCGAAGAAGAGTGCCTGGCTGAACAAGTTTTAGAAAGTCTGCACAACAAGGGTCAAGGTTTTGAGGAAACATTCTTGCCTGCACAGCTTTCCAATGAAAGACTCGGAATAAATACATCTGTATGTTTCTTCCCTAACTTACACAAAAATAAAAATGAAGTTGTGCCACTAAAATTGAATCCTGAACAACACTTTGACAAAAGGGAGTGATGGGTTACAGGCTATTTTGGCAACGTTCTGGACATGATACTGAGAGAATACTGAATTGAAAAAAAACAAAGGCATTCAGGAGTACTGCAAATGAGAAGAGGCAGTCTCTCCAGCATTGTCCAGAAAGCCTATTGAGTTGGTAGGTTTAGAGACTACAAAATACCTCTGGAGAAACTAGGCTGGGTGGGCCTGTATCATTTGCATACTCATACTGCCTTGAAGTTTTAATAATATATGCATTATATTTCAATATATAGTCTAATGTAGCCACCAGAATAATAAAAGCAGAGAACATCTAAAAATGTGTATTTTTGAAGAATGGAATTGGAGGCAAGATGTTAACAGGAATTTATTTAACTTCTTTCTGTATTTTTGTGTACTTCCTTCACAGAAAACTACAAAATATAAATGAAAGAAATTGAAGATGACACAGATGAATGGAATGATAGCCCACCGATGAATTAGAAGATTTAGTATTGTTTAAATGTCATGGTACCTAAAGCAGTCCATAGATTCAATGCAATCCCTCATCAATGAAATCTCTCAAAAGTCCAATGGCATTCCTCACAGAAATAGAAAAAAAAATCTTAAATTTGTCTGGATCCACAAAAGAATTTGAATAACCAAAGCAATTCTGAGCAAAAACAGCAAAGCAGAAGATATTGTGTTCCCTGATTTTAAAATTTATTATACACCCGTGGTAACCAAGAACAGCATAACACTTGTATAAAATGCATATA
>NW_022900949.1:64048255-64062081 GCF_012274545.1 Fukomys damarensis | reverse complement strand
TTAACCAATGGAATAGGGTAAAAAACACAGAAATAAATTAACATATATATATGGCCAAATTTTTGACAAAAGTGGCAAGAATACATTACAGGAAAAGGACAGTCCTTTTTTAAAAAATGGTGTTGGAAAAACTACATATTACTATGAAAGAAAATGGAATCCAACCACTGTCTCACCCCACAGATGAGAATCAACTTAAAAATCAATTAAAGGGCTGTGGATTTAGCTCTGTGCTTCTGCCGCCTGCCTTGCAAGCACAAGGACCAGAGTTTGATCCCCAGTACCAAAAAAAAAAAGTAAAAAAAAATCAATTAAAGATTTAAGCATAATATCAGAATCTACACTACTCCGGAAGAAAACTTAGAGAAAGTCTCCATGACAATCTGAACCATGGCTTTTTGGATATAGCCCCCAAAGCACAGATGACAACAGCAAAAACACGTGGGATCACATCAGACTAAAAGGGTTTACATAGCCAAGGAAACAATAAACCAAGTGGAGAGATAATATGTATGGAAATGGAAAATGTACTTGCCAAACATTTATCTCAGAAGGGGTCAGTGTCCAAAATATATAAGGAATTCAAACAATTTAATGGCAAGAAAACAAATAACTCCATTTAAAACATGGGTAAAGGACCTGAATATACATATCTCAAGAGAAGACATAAAAGAACCAGCAGGGGGCGACCCACTTCCCAGGTCCTGCCCAGAAGCTATGTTTCTCTCAATAAATTCTTCTTCCTGTTAACTTCTGTTGTCCCTAGAATCCATTCTTGAATTTTAAAGACCGTGAGCTCAGCCTGTTGGACATTTAGCAGGTTGGGACTTATAATATTTCCTTTATATTATCTGGAGGTCCATGCACCATATACTCTATATCAAAGTCAGCAGGTGAAGCAGGAGGATTGCCAGGAGTTTGATGCCAGACTGGGCAACAGAGAGAGCTGCGAGCTGCCAACCTGAACTACATAGCAAGACCCTGTCTCAAAAAAAAAAAATTTTTCAGAAAGCAAAACCTAACCAATTTTAATGAAGAAATAGGTCAAAATCAATAGGTGGATTTAAATACTCCACATTCAATAATGCATAAAACAACTAGAATCAGCCTGGAAATAGAAAACTTGAAGAACACTGTAACTAGACCTAACTGTGTCTAAAACAGCGAGCAAATATTTTGAGGTACACATGGAACGTTCCATCATACCCCAAATGGTGGTCATCATTAGTTTGCACCTCATCCTATGTTCTCATAGGACATCCTGTGTCCTCGTGTTCTCACACTGCTACATCTACAAGAGATACAGGCAGAGTTTCTCTTTTCCAGTGGGCACAGCAAAGACCCAACAAACGGCTCTTTGTCTCTCCACACCCTGCCTGCTCTCCTAGCTCCCACTGTGGAGTGTTTTGTCAGATGCCTTTCCGTCTTTGATATCCTCGTCACCCTCCCAGTCACGTGGCATCATCTCATTTGTCCATCTTGAACCTACAACTGTGGCCAAGAGAACGGGCAGGTGATTCCTTTAGACTAATCTGGGGTCCATCAGAAAATAGTATAAACCACTGAAAAGTGTACAATACTGACAATGAGAAAATGAGACGTGATTACAAAACCACTTATTTGAGGTTAGGTGGCCAAAAACTCAGTAAGAGTTCAATCGTTATTTTTAACTTCACATTTGACATTAATACATATGATTACTACTAGATTGAAGAACGGGTACTTGATTTCAAATACTGCTCCTTCCATTTCGTATGTGATAATTATTTATCCTCTCTAAGTCATAACTGCTTCATATTTAAAATAGAAGTATAATAATACCTTTGCAAAGGTTACTGTGGATCAAAAATTCTGTGTGAAGTACTTGACACATGCATGATTAATGGAGTAACAGCAATTATTAACATTTGAGGGTTAATTGAAAGTTATGTGCTGCCTTTCCTCATGGTATTTTCTGCCTGATTATGGCACTAATGGTGCAGCCTTTGTGAATTAGGTATCAGTGTCGGGAGATGAAGCTGATGGCAGAGGTTACCAGCCCTTTTGCAATCCAACTTCAGAGAATCTGTTCTGTAGGCTGAGGAGATGCAGCAGAGGTCCTCATCCTCAGCAGAATCACTGTGCCATTTCTAAGAAGCATCAATTCTTCCTCTTGCTAAAAAGAGTGAATTTCCACAATTCAATTAAACTTTTCACCCTTTCCTTATATATAAATGGGCAATACCACCACCTAACAGACTAAAAGTTATGCTAGATATTTAGCAGTTAGCCAAAAAAAGAACTTAACAAACACGAGTTTCTCCCACACTCCCTTCCGTTGCCCTAGTCCTTCACATTTCTTTAATCTTCTTCCCAAATCAACAGTAACAAGCAAAAGCACACATCCTTTGAAGGAAACAAATGTTCTCTGGATTTCTTTAGGAAAATATATCCCCAAGAATACATCAGGCCAGGATAGTCAAGGAGGGGGTCACAGAACTTCCCATTTACTGTAAGAACACTGAAAAGTGGCAAGAAGCCAATATGCTAATTTATTCTGCTTTGGTTTTTTTGTGGCCGGTTTTGAATACTTGTTGATTTTTTGGGACTCCCATTTACAATACCCACTGTGATGTGTAAGGCAATTCAGAAACTGAGATGCATTTATAACTGTTTAAAACTTTTTAAATAGCCCATTATTTACTTAAACTTGAGAAAATACATCACAAAAACCAAACCATAATACCCATTACTTCTGGTAGTAAGAGAAAATGGTTTTTATTTTAACTACCAACTAGAATCCAAATTTAAGAACATTTAAAAAATTCTGAGCATATACTGAGTACCACAGGTAGCTCAGTCTACTTCGTTAAAGACTGCAAATATAATTAATAATCACTTTTGCAAAATCAATAATCACAGACACTGAAGAATATTAGCAAATAATACGTAAAAAGTTGCTGACATAATCCATAGTGGACTGGATGGGTTAATTATTCAGAGTCTTAGGGAACCCTTGTGTCACCTTATATCATATATTCCTAGAAGGATCTTGAAAAGTATTGAGTATAGGATTTCAAAATCAAATTGTGTTGGATCTATTATATTTAAACATTTATCAATCTTTACTCACACAGTACTCCAGCCAATGATTTACATTACTGAAGTCCCCCCCACCAAAACACTGAGCTTAAAACATTTAGATAATTCAGATAAAAGTGAGTTACTCATCTTAAATTATATGAATCACTCACTTCATGTTTTCAGTTGCAAAGTCTTGAAAGAGTTACTGCTCTGAAGCTTGGGGGCCCAGAGTGGTTGAGAAAGGTGCTTCCGTGAGAAGAAGGAACATGATGATGATGGAGTGAAGATGCCAAGGCATTCTCTTCTGGGAGGAAGCTCAGGCCAGAGGAATAGTTCAATGGGCCTGGGTCCATTTCAGCAGCACTCATGCACAGCTGTGGACAATCTCTGAGCAGCTGTCTACCAACTTCCCCTGGAAAAGCCCAACAGCTGTAGTTTAGAAAATTTATCTCTCTGTGAAGCAGACTCAATGGCCATTTGTTTGATGCATGATTCCTTGGTGAACTCTGCAGAGATAATTTATCTTTAGGATAAAAGGGTGCGCTCGGCCTTTTAATCAGTCAACAATCAGTGAATTAGAGTGGAGACGGATTGGCGATTTAGTTGCTGGAGTTGTTGACTTGGTTTCCACTGCTGGATGGACCAGGGGTTAGGAGCTGAAGAAATGAAGGAGGATTTTTTTTAGAGGAGGAAGAAGTGACTAAATGAAAAAGGGAGAAAAATGACCTTCTCTAGTATCTTTTTCCTTGGCTCTTATTTTAATTTCTGATGCTCCAACAGAGGTTCCCAGAAAATAATTTCCTGTCCCCTTCTGTACAACAAAAGTAGATTCTTTCAGCAGGATTGTGACAGCTTCTTCTGGACATGAACAAAGAATGAAGCAGACTGCACTATGAAAATAAATACCAATACTCTTTATCACTCATTACCCTACACCTTTATTAGTCTATGTTTGTACAGACTTCTGAATTCTTTAGGAAAGAATAAATAGCAATAATTAACATTAGAGAACACACTTTTCAGGCCACTCTGATGACTATATTTATAAAATCAGTCTTATGCATATCTCTGAAGAACTTTTAGTTAGCTAAATTGACTAAAAAGGGGCCTTCTATGTGAGAACACTATAATTCAGAAATCACCATGTCATTTTGGGCCTGAAAACAATATGGAATGACACTGGGTAAGACTTACTGGACTAAAATTTAATATTCTCTTCTTTTTCACCAAAGATTTGAAAAAGCTATTGATTCTTATCAAGCAATAGTAGTTGCTGTTCTATAAATAGGGATGATTATAGCACTTTCAAAATTGCTAAGCAGCTGAGTAATAGTGTATGACCAATTCATATCAAAGTACTAGCACATATTACAATACATTGTAGTCATCCCAGTGGAACCACAAGTAACTCATAAAAATGCTACTCTGTGCTTCTACTCTTCCCTGTACATGACTGACTCTGTGTTCATATTTTTAATTTATCTTTTTGCCCTGTACGTTTTACTCCTTTACTTATCAGAAGAAAATGGGTTTCCACTTTCTGTTTATTTCGTGCTGGCTTCATCGTCAGTGCTATATATGTTATCTCCCCCACTCCATGGTCTGTATCTCCTGGACCGGTAACACCAAGGTCCTATGACTCACATAGAAATGGCCGGTCAGGGGGCATCTGTGAAAACTTCATGGATGAACTAGAGATAGAGAATAAACTTGCTTTTTTTTTTTTTTTTTGGTTTATTTCTAAAAGGACAGGCACAGTTGCAATTGAAGAGGACTGTACTTATGCTTTTCGATATTCCATATGGGCCCAAGAGTTTTGATTTTCATTTGTTGATACAATGCTATCATCCCTTACTTCAATATTTTCACACAGCATTTCAGTGTTCCAAGAATACATCACCGTGTCCCCTTCAGGTACAAAAAAGCCAGCCTAATTTTTATTTATAATCGGCTGGGTTGCTTATTTCCAGATGATATGACAATAACTTGATCTTATTGATAGATTCAGACTCATGTACTGGTGGAGTTAGGATTGCCATGCTTTTCAAATTGTGATTTGTGAGCCTTGATGTTCCAAAGCTCCTCTCAAGGCACCTGGAAGCAGAAGCCAAGGCAAGTCTTAGGTTCCTCTGCTCCAGCCAGAGCTTGCAACTTCTAATGATTCATTCTGGGTCCAAACTAACATCACACAGCTTGAAAAACAAACAAACAAACAAACAAGCAAATGTTGGAATTTCTCTACTTCACATATAAAGAACCACAATCTGGTCTACTATCAGGTCCAATAATACACATTTATCTTTATCGTTTTATTTAGCTCAGCAAATATTTACTGAATATCTACTCAGTGGAATGTGTGATGGTCATGGCTGAAGATGGCATGAAGGTAAAGTCTCTTCCCTTGATGGGGAGATAATCCAGGAAGCAGTGACTGCTGGTTATCTGCCCAAAGTCCTTTCTCCGTGCTTACTTCCTAGCAGAATCATCTCTGGTTTTCCTAAGATAAAAACTAAGCCTCTAGCATTTGAATCCATTTTTTAATATCTTGATATTACCTCAAACCTAATCTCAATGAATGTGGACAAATGAACAAGTAAATGTAATCTTAGTTAAGTATCTTATTTAAAAGGCAAAACGTGCAAGGGGAAAAGGATAAGGCAAAGAGCATCTCATAAATTATCCTATCCATCTGTAAAAGAAGCCACTAAAAAATTTACTCCCCTGCGGGAGTAACATGATAACAGCAGACTTGGACAAATCTTTCTAGATTCAAGCAATAGAAGATTAGAAGTGGGAAATAAATTAGGAGACAATAACACTGACAAAAGCAGCAGAGAAAATGGGAAATTTTTGAGGCCTTTCTTATTTAAAGATGAAACTGTTTGGAGAAGATGAATCCACTAGAAAGAGTAGACGTCAAGGTTGATTTTTCTGGTTTCTGGATGGATAATTTCTGTAAATAATACAAAAAACCCAGAAAGAAGAGCAAGTTTGTTGTCTCCAAATATTACTAAAGCACAACTTGGCTCCCCATGTGGGAACACTTGTAAATGGTGATCATCAGAGGTAAGCTTTCTGGGTATGAGTACCTCCTTCTTTCTGTGATTTAGCTGTCTGTTCATGGGTCTTCTTCATATGGGACAAAACATATTGCATGATTTTTCTACATCTAATTTTACTTTTATATTTTAACATAAGGCATCTGTCCAGATTTGTCCAATTTCTAAGACATATGATGTCACTGAGGAAAATACACATTTCAATTATAATTCGATCCTTTCATCAGTAAACTTTTCCTCTCTCATTTTACTGACATATCAGAAAACTCAAAGAAAACTTTGCAAAGATGTCACATCAGAACATATTACTTTAATTGTCCAAATTTCATACCTGACTTTTTGAGCTCAAACATTTTCTCTGCAATACACATTCTTTTATACCCAAGATTAAATGTTAAGGAAACTTAGTATAACTAAGTCACTGCAATGAGGCTGTATTCATGAAAGAACCTGCAATATAGTATGTATTGCTACAATGAAATAATACAAGAGGACTTGTATTTTGCATTAGGTGAAAAGTGAATAATAAAGAAGTTCACTGATATTAGCTGTATCCAAACAACTATTGTATGTATAGTTCTAGTTCTAGAACCTAAAGGAAGCAGATAATCAGCTAACAAATATAGTAGAATCATCCCACATTTTGCTTTGTATATCCACTTCAACAGCTATGTGTGAAGCATCTGCTAGATTCTCGTGAAGCTGATAATCTAATGATGGAGACAGATAATCACAAGGGTAAATATGAAATTACAGTTTAGAACAAGTACTCTGGGATAAATGCCAAATGTATTAAGAGACTAGGAGAAAAAGTCTTGACTCAAATTGTGGAGGGTGGTCAGGTACTAGCCAAGGTTCAGGTACATAGAGAAAAATCTATGGTAGGCAGTTAAAGCAGAAAAGGGTTGATGTCAAATGTTAAATGAGTTTCCTAATAAGCAATGAAGCTACAAACCTAAAATAAACTGCCATGAATGAGCTCAAAGCCACACCACAGAAATGAACCAGGAGCGGTGCAGCTGTTCCTTCCTGAATCAGGGAGTAAATATTGCTGCTGAATCACATCTGCTCTGCTAACATCTGCGCCATGCAGGTGTATTCTTTGAACTCTGCTTTTCTCTGCACTTGGCTCTGAGTTCAAGTCATCCATGAGACCTGTTTTTGGTAAACATGAATCACATTCAGAACCTCGGTAACCTCAGAAATCACACCTTTGCACTTACCAGTTCCTCAGTTCGGGTGACTACACCAAAGAAGTACTGGAAGGGGTGTTGAGGTAGAAAACGTGCAGTACCAGCCACAGGTCCCTAATAAACTGCTTAAACTAGAGCCAGGAGTGTTCATTCAGGGGGAAGAGGGGGAAGAAGAGAATTCTAGGTGGAGTGATCATCCTGAAGCACGAAGTACTTAGCCCATTTGAGAAAATCAACTCCAGGTGAGTCAGTAGGGTGCAGCACTGAGAGGAGGTCATGGAAGCCAGCCCAGCCCATGCCAACAATTTAATTTTCCCCCCAAGTAATAGTAGAAGTCATTTAAGAGTTTTAAGCAGAGAACTGCTATGAGTGTATTAACATTTTAAAGAGAATTCCGGCTGCTGTCCATAGAATGGACTGATCCAGAGGAAACCTTTGGGGAGCTGCTCGGAAGTTCTGCTTTAGACCCAATGCATGGTGATTGTGGAGCAGGAAAGAAGTGAACTGAGTCAAATAATCACCTGGAGGGAGGCTCAGCAGGATTTGGAAGAAGACATAAGGGATGAAGCAAACAATGCACTATAATTTACTGTAAATAAGAACAAATCACTACATAACACAGATGCATTCATCTTCCCAAAAGTGATCATTCTTTCATTAATTTTTTTTAAAACTGGAAGTCTGGACACAGCTCATTCACTACTTGTCTAAATTCACAGTTTGTGTCTTGTTTATGGGGTAAAATGAACTCTATATGATCTCGCATCTTCAGTTGACATCTTTTTAGCTGTTCTGATGCACTTTGTTTATTACACATTATAGCTAATGA
Source organism: Fukomys damarensis (assembly GCF_012274545.1). Classification (NCBI taxonomy): domain Eukaryota; kingdom Metazoa; phylum Chordata; class Mammalia; order Rodentia; family Bathyergidae; genus Fukomys; species Fukomys damarensis. Next base: position 64,053,937 of record NW_022900949.1, on the reverse strand, counting down.
CTAAATTCTGCTTAATGTCCTTTGTATGCAGGAGAACAAATCTAGACCCTTAGTTTCATTATGATAGGGTATAGATACAAAAAGAAGGAACTAACAATGGAAAAAAAGAATGCAAACACTAGAGTGCTTACCTTAGTGTTCTTGAGGCCTTGAGTTTGATAACCAACATTACAAATAAAATAATAAAAACAGAAGATAAAAAGAACCAGTGAATAAAACCAGTATAAAACTTTATAAAGGGGTACAGGCCACGGAGAAATAAGTGAAGGAATTTGACAAAAACAAATAAAAAGAATAACAAAGTGCCAATGAACTGGGTCTCAGTTTTGACAAAGGACAAAAAAAGAGCATATTTCACCCTCCGATGTGTGGTATTTTTTTTCTACCCAAGGCTGTTCAACCGAGGAAACATTTTCTATGCCCTTCTTCTTTGTGAGGAAGTAGTATTGAGATCATTTATTGAAATGTGAGCAAAGAAATAGGAAGCTAAATATCATACGGCAAGATATCAACTTTGAAGTAAGGAAGAAGAGGCCATTAATAGTGGAATGCAAAAAAAAAAATGCAGACAAAAGATGAGAAACCAGAGTTATGCAAAGGAGGTCATGGAATAGAAGGAATGTAAAATTAGTCTGATGATTTCTAAATTTCTCTCTTTTACTCCTCTCTGCCAAAATCCTACAATCTGGCTTCTTCTCTCACTATTCTTCCAAAACTATTTTAGAATTCCCTTCTAGTCTCTGAATTTCTAAATATAAAGGCTTTTTTCATCATTTTCTGCCTGTTCCACTAAAAAATTGAGTTATTTGGCCATATTTCTCTTATTCTATATTTAAGTACTCCACTATTTTAATAATTAAACAAGCAATACATAGTAATGTCAAAATAAATAAATATAAAAAGAGAAAAAAAATAACTCAAAGTTCACAGTTCAGAGTAAAAAAATAAGTGAAAACTACTAGGATATTTACTCACACAAAGACAATATACATCTCTATGTAAATGGATTGAATGTAATGTTTCCTAACCTTTTTTAAAATAAAAAACAATTATCAGTATTTACACCAAAAATCTTTTTTTTAATTGAGTTTATTGGTACATTTTAGGTATACAGTACAGTTATAGTCATCATTGAGATCTTGTACCTTTACATGACAGGTCTTGGTTCTCATGCCCACCTTCCCTTCACCACCACCTCCCCTCCAGCAAAAATCTTAATTATAATTTCAGTTTTTTCTAATTTTTTTTTCTTTTTTGGTACTGGGGATTGAACTCGGGTCCTTGTGCTTGTGAGGCAGGATGCGGAACCACTGAGCCAAAACCCCAGCCCTCTTCTACTGTTTTTAATTGAATTTTTGAGAACATGAAGAAAGCACTCTCCTGAATTCTTGATTAAAAAGATCAGAGCGCAGATAGCAAAACTGACAAAGCAGACTAAAATAAAACCATGAACAGTCCTCATTTATGAGTGTACCTCTGGCATTGTTTTCTTGGCTTTATCCATAGAGTTGAGCTGCTATTCTGAAAACATAGCTTGTATTCTGGTAAATATCTTAAACACTGTTTTTAGGGAAGTTGCTAAAATATGTATTTCACCTAAGTTTACAGAATCTTACTGAGTTTTATCATCTATTTCACTCTTCAAAATATTCATGCTGCCTTCACTTCTTTGGTTACTAAAAATTATAATTTCTCTCAATAATGGACTGGTAATTTATTCTTTGACTTTCTGAAATGGGTTTTCAATTCCTTTGCTATTTTTCCTATCACATAATATATACATTAAATCTTATTTTAATCTATCAGATTAAGAAATTACAATCTATCACATAAGTTATAAATAAATTTTTCTGGCTCCTGAAGTTATGTTTAAATGCATTCATTCTATTTGTCCAAAGAAGCATTTTTAATTGATCAAAGCTCAAATGCGTTCATTTATCTTTGCCCTCTCCCTTTCTCCCTCCACACCTCCCTCCTGCCTCTTTGTCTTCCTTCCTTCTTTCTTTCTTTCTTCCTCTCCTTCTTTCCTCTTTTCCGTCTCCTCCCAACTTTCTCACATGTCCTTAGTAATTTAGAAATAAGTTCAAAGATGTTATACAGACTTTGATTTGGCTTCATTCTAATAATTTAAGGATTACATTTTCTACATTTAAATATTTGATCCACCCCAAATTTCTTTGAAGGCTTTTATTTTTCCCAAATGACAACTAGTATTATATCACCACTTGTTTTACATAACCAATCCCACCCCATCTTGCCTTTAGATGTCAGTTTTATGAGACTAAATCTTCATGTAAGAATGTTCATTTTCTGTGGGCTTTTCTTACTATGTGACATAAATGTCTCTTTATTTCTCTTTTTCATCAGTTTTTAAAAATATTCTTTCCCATTTATAATTTTAGTTAAATTTTAGAATCATATTTAACAAACTAAGAAAAATTCTATTGGTGCTTTGATTAGGATTTAATGCATTTATAAATTAAGGATAATTAACACTTTTAAATATTTAGTGTTGAAGACTAAAACTGTCTTTTTATCTTCTGTCTTCTTTTATGTTCTTGGAATTTTAGAGATTTCTTCAAACTAGTTCTATATATTTCTCTTTGAGTCTATGGTAACTGAGATAATTTAATATTTTAAAATTACAAATTATATATTATGCTTTCTAATTATTTTATAAAGAAACTACTGTATGTCTTGTACTGTTATTTTGCATCATTTTAAAGTAATTTTTTCAAAAACACAGAGGATTATGCTATCTAACAAAAAAAAATCATGTCACCTCTTTCTAATATTGAAAGATTGAGTCTTATTCTTTTGCTTAATAGTAGTGACTGGTATGGCAATGTTTGCAGTTTTTCCAGGACCGAACTTCAAAACTAACAAAGAAAGATCTTCCAGAGTATATTAATAAAGGTTCCAAGAGGAAAACCTCATATTAAAAAAAATTCCATTAAATAAAGTTAGACAATTTCTTTTATACAGTACTGCAAAGCTTTTAGTCCTTCATATTTTATGATTTTAAGAACATTTTAAGTAGAGAATTTCTTGTTTATTTGATGATGTTTTCCAAAATGACCCTTCTTAGATACATGGTTACGACTTTTAGATTGTATATATGTGAGAGACCATATAATTTTTACCCTACTAAGTTTTTCTTATTTTTGTTTAACTAAATGAGAGATATTGAGAGTTCCTAAACACTTCTTGGAGAATCTATGAGGATGATCATTGTCTTAGTCCATTCTGTTGCTTTATCAAAATACTTTAATCTGGATAACTTCTAAGTAGCAAAAATGTATTGCTCACAGCTGTGAAGGAAAGGATGTCCAAGGTCAGGACACCAACAAACCTCATGTCTGTTAAGAGCTGGCTCTCTGCTTTAATGGTGGCAGCCTGGTGCTGTCTCCTCTCATGGTGTAGTGGAAGGCAAGAAAAGCCCTTCAATCTCTTTATAAGGTCACTGATCTCATTCATAGAGATGGGGTTTGCATAACTTAGTTAATTCCCCACAGCCCCAACTCTTAATAATATCACAGTGGATATTTGGTGTCAACTAAGGAATTCAAAAGAGGCCCAATATTCAAAGTATAAGGTTAACATTTCCTCCTTTACTCATTATCACAGTGATTATTTATAGCTATAACTAGCCTAATTAACATTCTTGTAATGATTCTTTGTTTATGATGAATTTATAAGATTTTCCACTTATTCTTGGATTCTATTTGCTAATATTTTATTTAGGGCACTACCATCAATATCGATATCTGTAGCTACAATCTCTCTCATATATGTGTGTGTGTATTCACACGGGGGCAGGGCTGGACTGAAATTTTACCTGTTTTCATTTTTGTCAAAATATTGTTCTTCAAATGTTGCTGATTTCATTTAAAACATTATGAAGACTGATTCTTTTTTATGCTCTGAGAGAAAAAAAATCACTTAGAAGTAATATTTAGCTTGGAGTTTTAAGAGAAATTGCAGAATAGAAGTTAAAGGATTATTTTTTTAAATATTTATTTTTAATTTGTTTAATTTCCTTCCTTTTAATTTGTTTCTGTTTAATTTGTTTGAATTTTCCTAGAAATCTGCATGTTTAGATCAGCTTTTCTTATTTATTATAATGTCGTAATGAGTGGATTTCCATCTTTTTGTGTTTTTTCTAACAGAATTTGCATAAATTTTTTGTTTTCTATCATGGTTTATATATTTATTGGTATTTCCAGTTAATTACTCTTGAACTTAATGTATGCTTCTTCAAGCTTCTTTTTTTGGTGTTGATTCTTATATATACAAGAAGGCTTGTATTTACTTTATTGATCATTTTCTATTTTTTCAGTATACTCTTGATATGTTTTTTTTCTTAGCTCATGATTAAAAATGATAGTCTATGTTTAGAATCTTTGCATATGAATAATGATTTTTGAATAATTTTTATTTATTTTTACCTTGTAGTTTTTAGATCCTTTTGGGCCCAAGGATTATTCAGGAAATAATGTTAAGATATCTAAAAAAATAGTATATGCTTTGATTTTATTTCAACTTTGGGATGTATAAAAATAGTTTGTATTATACTATGATAAAAATTTGGCCGCTGATATCACTGAATGCTAGAATTTGTCGACCTCTGCTTTCCAGCCTAATATATAATTCATGTGAATGTTTCATGCACCCTTGAAAGATATACTCTCTTTTGAAATGGTATAGAGTTGAATAAATATTAGACAAATTATGTTATAATAGAATCTGGTCTTCATATTTTTCTCTCTTTTTGACTGCAGAAACTCCAGATAAGTGATTAAAGTGCTTTGTTTTGTGTCTGTCTCTATGTTTCATTGTAATTCATAATATTATTTTTAAATTTTATATCCTTCAAGGAGATTTTCTTCTATTTTTCTCTGTCTTAGTGAATGGTGAGAACATAAACTCAACTTCTCAAACCAAAATTGAACATCTAAAAGCAATTCTGCTTAATTTTACTTCCACACAAACATCAAATTTGTCGAAGCCCATCCTACCCACTTAGGGCATTCTAATCAGTGTCAGCTGTCTCTTGCCTGAATTCAGCTTTCAAATGATTTCCTTGATTCTATTCTCAATTCAATGATTTTTTTAAAAAAACATAAATAACTTCAATAAATTCTTCTGCTTTCTTGGTAAAGTATTCCCAACCACTTTTCCAAATCCATTTAGAATAAATCAACAGTTGAACTCTGCTCACAAAGTACTTAGATTTCACTTGTGCCTTTCTTCCTGGCTTCTGTGAACTTTATCTTCCCTTTCACCAGAGTCCCACAGCTCTCCTAACCTTCCCTTTCTTCCTGAGATAGAACAATCTAACTTATATACTAGCGTGTCATGCTAAATCTTCTTTTAAAACGTCTTCTTCCTACCTTGTGCGTGACTGATAACTGTATCCGAGAAATCTCTAATCTAATAGACACTCATTATTATTTTAGTGTATTTTACATCTTTTTGTAGCATTCAATATTGATCATCTTATTCTGGGTTGTTTATTCATTTTTTGTTTTTGCATCTCTATTAGTAGTTTCTTTTTTTTTGGTACCCGGGATCAAACTCAGGTCCTTGCACTTGCGAGGCAGGTGGTGGAACCACTGAGCTAAATCCCCGGCTCTATTAGTAGCTTTTTGAAAGCAAGAATCTTAAATTCAAAAAAAATAA
>NW_022900949.1:64027792-64048210 GCF_012274545.1 Fukomys damarensis | reverse complement strand
AAATGTATATATATATACTTGTATGTATGTATGTAATAGAAAAGTGCCTGACACATGATAGACAACCAATATTAGTGCGATAAAAAAGACTTAATTTTGTGAAAAATTATAAAACAATTATATTTTGCTATAGCTTAAAATGACCAAAAGAAACTCTGTAATGTAATTTTTGTCTTGAATTCAAGTTTGATTTTAACAAGAGAACTCTGCTTCTTCCTGTGGTAACAGAAGTGAGGATATAACTCCTTAAATTTAACTCATATTAAACAACTAAAAACCAGACAAAATCTATAAAGCAATGGTTTTCAGACACTGAATGACAGATATTGAAGTACAGAGATTCTTAAGAGATGGAAGAAAGAAACAAGGGAGTTGAATTCTATGAGGGCCCTAACATAGAAGAAGGTTCCAAACGGTATTAGAAGAAGAACTCAGAAGTCTTGCTGAATTGAAGAAACATTGTCTAAATGTCAAGAAATCCGACACAAATTTGTAGAACAAATCACCATGGAGAAATTGCACAGAAAAAGCCTTAGTGATTCACTGAATGTTCTCTTCAAGTTTCTTGGTCAGTACTGATCTGCACCTGTGTACAATATAATACCGATTCCTCAAGGCTGAAGAAAGAATTACCAGACAGGAATAAATAGAACAATCCCCAGAGATCACACTAGGCCCAAGGATAGTTTGTGCTCCCACCAACCAGAGTGGAAAGGGGACACCAGAGTCCCTAAAGAATCACTACCTCAACAATGGGACCAAATTAGCCTTATGCTAAATGTTAGCCCAGACCTGCTAGAGCACAATTTAAAGATAAGACTTGAAAGGATAGAATTGTTCCCTAATAACTTACTGAGTTCCAGAACAAGGCCAAAATGTCTAAAAGAATGCAAAACAATCAAATAGGAAAATAGTATTTAAGAAACCCGTACATGCATGCATACATACACACATAATAAATATTCAACACAGGAGATAGGAAGGAAATATCCAATAGGCAATCATAGAAAATTACTGGGCATACACAGAGGAAAGAAAATATTTAGGAAGCACTGGGAAGAAACAAGTTGATAGCAATGTATCCACAATTACACAATGATAGAAACAAATAAGAAAATTAGAACAGATATATTAGTTTCTCCATATTGTCAAGAGAGAGAAGCATAAAAACATTAAGAGAAATGAAATAAAAAGATCCAAATCAAAATTCTAAAGATGAGGAAAAAAACCCCTTAAAGCAAAAGGTGTGTATGCACATTTGACATAACAGCAGAGAAGACTGAGGTACTTCAAAGATAGCAATTAAAACTACGAAATTAAATATAAAAGCTGTGGCTTCATTCAGTTGTAGAGTAATTTCATGCAGTCTAATATGTTTTTTTTTCAGTCTTTCTAGGAAAAAAGGCAAAAAGAAAAAATATTTGATGAAATAATCATCAAAATTTTTTCAAATTTGATGAAAATGTTATGTTAAAGATTCAAGAAGTCCAATGAACAGAAAGAACACGAAAGACACTATGTCAAACTGCAACCTAAGTGGGATGGGGATTTAGCCCAGTGGTTCCACCACCTGCCTTGCAAGCACAAGGTCCCGAGTTTGATTCCTGGAACCCCCCCAAAAAAGTGCAACATAAGTTATTATTGGATTTAACACAGTTCTTACAAATTTTCTGTGTGGTTTGGTATGGAATATTCATTTTCAAATTTCCTGAAACATTCATTTTTATATCTTCCTTTTGGACTGATCTGTCTCCCTTCCCATAAGCAGTGAGGCCTTCTGAATTATAGGGTCATATTTTATTGAAGCACTTTTATTCTAATGTTACTTTGGATATATTTTTGTTCTATATATTCAGATTTTAATTATCCATATGTTGGATTTTAGTATCTACTTTATAATTCTCATTGAAAACATTTTCATGTTGTTTTTCTAGTTAATTTTTCAAGTCTACTATTTTGTTTATTTGTTTGTTTGTTTTTTGTTTTGTTTTGTTGCATTACCAGGGATCAAACTCACGACCTTGTGCTTGTGAGGCAGGCATGGTGCCCCTGAACTAAATCCCCAGCTCAAGTTTGTTATTAAGTCCATTTCCTAGATTGTCATTATGTGTTCCTATTTAAAATTCACTGTTATATTTTGCAACAATTTTCACCATTATTCTTTTCATGATATTATTATTCTTGGTTGATTCATGAATTAATCTGTGTCCAAAAAGGCTTGCAATTTTGTATTAAAAATTATATTCTTTCTCAAATTTTCTTGAGGATCTAACACAAAGGTAATCCTTTTTAGTTATTACCATTCCTTATCCTATGTTCCTCAAGATCCAACTCAGAATAATATCTTGCAGCCTAATATGGTTTTTCTTTCAGTCTTTTTAGGAAAAAAGGGAAAAGAAAAACTATTTGATGAAATAATCATCAAAATCCAACTCAGAAGAATCAAGAAATTACAGAGTTGTGATCAAGATTAAGGAAATGGGCCAGGGATTTAGCTCAGTGGCACCCTGCCTGCCCGACAAGCACAAGGGCCTGAGGTCCTGAGTTTGATCCCTGGTTTAAAAAAAAAAAAAAGATTAAGGAAACCACTGTGTAAGGTTCAGGGACCAATAAATGAACAACAATGGATGATAACTGTATCCTAGAGGCCTGAAAAGGTGAGAAAAAAACCAAAAGAAATCTACGTAGAGACTCAGGCAGAATGGTTGGAGAGTTTTCTCCTGCTGATGTTTTTTTTCAAATTTGTTGGAAGTTCTGCCTCCACAGCCAGCAAACCTACATGAAGGCCCAGCTGCTACCAGAAGACATTTGATGTTGCTAGAATTTTTTTTTTCACAAAATTCCTGCTTTCAAATCTTACATATAAGTAAAAAGCTACTTAATCTTAGAGTTGGCTCCTCTAGTCTGGGCGAGGCTGCAACATAGGATTTGGCTAAAAAATATTTGGAATACAGTCTTCCTATTCCTTCTCACAGGCCATTCATGCTGCTGTAGTCTGAATCTGAAATGTTTCCCAGATGCCCATGTGTTGAAAGCTTGGTCTCCAACCTGTAGCACTCTGTGAGGAGGGAAGCCTCTCAGAAGTGGGGCATAGTGGAAACAGTGATGCTGTGGAAGGCATGCTCTTTTTGTTGCTGTTGTTTTGCTTTTTGTTTTTTTACGACAGGATCTCACAATACAATTCAAGCTGGCCTTGAGTTGATATGTATCCAGGCTGGCCTTGAATGTGCAATCCTGCCTCAGCCTCCCAAGTGCTGGGATTATGGGCATGTATTAACACTACACCCGGCTAAGGGTGTCCTCCTGAAGGTACCCTTTTCTCTCTGCTTTCTGGTTGCTGTAAGATGAAAAGTCCTCCTCCATCACATGCTTCTGCCATGACAGACTGTGTCATCACAGGCCCAAATCAACAAGGTGCACGAGCGCACGTGCACACACACACACACACACACACAGACCTATAATCTACTCATCCTTTCTACCTGGGACTGCATTAACTACATTTTCTGCTGCTATAACCAAATTCTTGAGAATGGACACTGTTATAGCTTCTGTCTAGATATTTCCCCCTAAACCCTCATGTGGACATAAGTGGTGCATTTCAGAGGTGGCTGGATCTGGTGTGCGTGATACTGAGGTTGATTAATCGTACAATGCTAGGATTAAGGGTGTAAGTGGTACCTACCCTAAGAGAGGGTAGCATGGGTAAGATATAAAGAACAGAAAAGGACTTGTCACTGTTGCTGGTTGTTTGCTTGCTTTTGCTATCTTCTGCCTGCTATGAACTATTTCTCCTCTGTGATGCCTCACTGCCATGTCACCCTACGTTAGAGCCAGCTGATTACACACTGAAACCTCTACAAACTGTGAATCAAATAAACTTTTTCTCCTTTAACTTTGGGTGTCAGGTATTTTGTGAGCAATGAAAATGGAACTAAGACAGATACTTGTAAATAGACTTGTTTAGCTCACGGTTTTACAGTGAAAGTCCAAACTCAAGTGTCTAGGTCTTCAGTGAAGGAGTGGTGGTTGATTATGGGGAAGAATGGAAATCACATGGGAAGAAGCCAAAGAGGGTGAAGGGGGCCAATCTTTTTGTTCTTACAACAATTGGATCTCCCAAAAATACACTCTGTAACACCAGAACTAAACCCTTCAAATAATGACTTTGATCAATGACCTGTCTCCTTCTGGTTCCACCTTTTAAAGGTTTCATCAGCTGTCCACATCTTACACCTGGGACCAAGTTTCCAACACATGAACATCTTTGGAACACATATACTATATCCAAATCATAACAGGGACCTTCATATTTTCTCTTTTTATAATGTCTTTATTTAATTCACTCACTAATGATAGTTGCACTGTGTTGAGAAATTAGTGTTCTATACAAATTATATTGAATTTATATGCTATTCATTGGTTTGTAATCTAAGATTGTTTTCTCTAAGATGCGGTGTAGATGTCTTTTGCTTTATGAGTAGTTGTTTTGATTAGCTTTACTGCCATCAGGGGAGGGGAAGTCTTGCAAATGTGACTTTGTGACTATAAATATCCCACATGGGTTAGGAAGAAGAAATGGTTTGACCTCAGCAAATAAGGAAGAGTGAGACAGTGTACTTCACTAGGTGTCTGCATGAAGAGGAAATAAATAAGTTGGTACAAGGAGTTTGGTAAATAAGTGGATTCAGATTTTTTTAAATTTTGAGATGAAAAATAAGATGGTAAAATAGAATTTTTTGCACATAGATTCAAGTAAAGGGCCACACGGAAACTCTAGAAGTAGCTTCAATGAGAAATGGGTTAAGTCAATAGTGCAAAATGAAAGAAGGAGAAAATCTTGGGGAACAGTCACAGAGAAGATAAAGAAGCAGGACTCAGTGGAAAGAAAGAAAGGAAACTGACAGGCTGTTACACAAAAGAGTGTCTCCTTCGAAGTATTTTTTATTGTGTTTAATAGCAAGAAATCTTTCACCAAGATCCAGCTTTTTCCTGCTATCACTGATGTTTCTTTATTCTCTAGGCTGCATGTGCTTTACCTCTCCCAGTTCATTTAGGCGCACTTCTGTTATTAAGATAGCATGTCCATAAGTGACGGTTCCAATAGATACCCTTATCAGAACAAACCTCAAGTATTGTGCAATGAAAATCCTCCATCATGAATTAATATTAAGTAATCTTCATAGGAAATGTTCTTTTATCATGCTCAGTGATCAACCCAGGAGTCTGACTCCTAAATTAAAAAGCATTTCCACATTTGATAACTAGATTCCTCATTTGATAACTAGAAACCTTTCACACTGTTAATACTCCTTGGGTAGCAATATTTACAGCTAGGATCTAGTGGTCACAAATGTATTCTTCTACTATCAACCCTTTATTCATTTATTTACCATACCTTAATTAAACCCTTATTGCACAATTAGGTGAGGCATTGAGAGCAAATTAAACATAATATAGTTATCTCTGTCTTCAAGGAGATTACTATTGAAAGATTAATAATAGATTCAATTATTTAAAATTGCTTTCTTTTTATTAAAGTATTTTTCCCTCTACTGCCTACATAGCAATATAGAAATAACTAGCATTTTCAAGAGAAAAATTAAATTATGCAAAAGGGAAAAAGAAATGTGAATTTAGGGACAAGAGAAATTGAACTTTTGATTGTCAAACTCAATACTTCCTTCTGAAGCTATGTATGACTTCTATGGAATCATCTTTGATGAGTATTATATTTGAGTACAGTATGCTTTCCTATATGATTTTCAAATAAACTGTAATTAATGATAGATTAGGTCAATAATATACAACTTTCTTTTGCTTGTGCTACATGAGTTTTTAAAGTAATTATGACACAAACTGAGAACCAGAAGTAACATATGAAAGAAATTTAAATACAGCACACAAGCATACTTTTGAACATCATTTAATTGTATATTCTTCTTTCTTTTTAATGATATAAATACAGTAGAGCAGACAATCAGGGTGAATATAAGTGAGGCAGATTAAAATGTCACCAAGGACAAAGGAGTGGAATCAATGCGGGGTGAGTATTGGGGATGTCTCCTTGGATTATAGTGTATTGTTCTCTATTTTCTTTTCCAATTCTATTTTCCCACTTAGGTTCATTAGCTACTTCAATACTCATTCTTTGACTCCGTTGTAGTGTAAATTTGAGTTAGTAATTAAGAAGAGTAAGATGATATTAAATCAGATAGCTAAGAAACAAAACAAAATGCTTCTAAAAATCACCACTGGAAGAACTAGAAAGAAGAGCTGAGTACATGTCATTTGTCTTAGAGTCACTTCCTCATTTTTACTGAACCCACACTCTAGATTCTTTTCAGCAGCTAGCACAGTGTGGGCCAGGATTAATTTATCATGGACATTGTTTTCCGGTCATAATTTCTGTCAGAAATTTTGGGCAGTGTTGTTTAGATCAACCCAGACTACAGTGATTTGCTCTGTGCACATGTTTCACTAGACTGATGATCAGAAATGACATTTTAGTACAAGACAGCAAATTTGGATAGAGTGACTGAACATTCCCTTGATTCCTTTAATCCTCCTTGGACCAAATACACTTGTAGACACAGTTGAAGTACTTTTAAATGCCTCAGGCCACCACCCCCCACACCGTTCTTCTTTTCTAAGGCAGCTTTAACAAAGCATTTTCACACACCAGCAATGGCTCCTAAGCCAATGAGGAGTCTGTGCTGTTAAAGCTGTACTAGGTATATCTCTATCCTTCTTATCTCTCCCCTGTTTGTTCTGTGTTGCAGTGTCAGGCGATGTGCAGGTCATAGTGTAGGTCAAAGGGGATCAGGAAATAAGAAAAATACAAAGAATTATCTTATCATTGCTTTGTGAAAATACTTTAGAATTCTGCAGTGAAGGGGCTTTTAAGTCAGTCTGTACCCTCTTATTTGAACGCAAACAAGATAGGAAACAATTGTGAGTAAGTATATATATATATATATCCTTTGTTTAAAAGTGTATGCAATAGAGTTAGCATATAAATTGGACATAAGTTGTTTTCTGTTATACTCTGGTTGGGGAAGAAAAAATCAGAACCAATACAGAAAGGCCAGACTATAAATACAAGGTTATATAGTAATTAATTGCTAAATTTTGAATTAAAAACAAAAAAGTAATACTAACATATTTATTTTTCTTCAATATACATACATACTTTTAGCAAACATTTTTGTTGGACTTACTATTTCACTGTCAGTTATTAATACCTCCAATATAGAAATTATGCAAATTTCAACATACAGGATTTAGCATCAATAGCTGTAACACTAAAACAAAATAGCAAATTCAACTGTGAAGTGAACATTCTTGTCTAAATGGCAATTTTCTTCATTGTTACTTTCTGATTTTTATTTGATCTAATTTGAGTTCAATGAGTGACATTCATTTCCTTAAAAATTTAAAACCCCTTTCTTCCCTTTTCGAAATGTCAGTAATCTTATTAGAATCTTATGTATTATTGCAGATTATAAAACAAAATAGCAAATTCAACTGTGAAGTGAACATTCTTGTCTAAATGGCAATTTTCTTCATTGTTACTTTCTGATTTTTATTTGATCTAATTTGAGTTCAATGAGTGACATTCATTTCCTTAAAAATTTAAAACCCCTTTCTTCCCTTTTCGAAATGTCAGTAATCTTATTAGAATCTTATGTATTATTGCAGATTATTCACACCAGAGAAACTCTTCAAATTTACACATGTGTGACTTATTTATTTCACTTAGGAGTATATCTTCAATGTGTATCCATTTTCCTATGAATGAATCTATTTTCTCATTCTTTATGGCTGAGTAATATTCCATTTAATAGAAAGGAGCTAAAGGTGTAGGGAAGGTGGGATGAGTAGGGGAAGGGTAATAAGGGAAAAGAAAAAAATGTGAGATAATGAAAAGATGGAAATAAAGTATTTGTAGATGGGGAGGGGAGGAGGGGGTGAAGGGAGGGCAGGGGTAAGGGGAAAAAATGAGAACCAAGACATGTCATGTAGAGGTACAAGATCCCAACAATGAATGTAACTGTATTGTATCCCTAAAATGTACCAATAAACTCAATTAAAGCTGAAAAAAAATTTAAAACCCCTTTTAGACTGTTGTGAAAATTTTAAAAAAAAAGTGATTAAAAAAAACATACAAATATTGGTCAAGAGTTTCTACAGTGGAATAAAATGTTATAAACCAAGAGAAGAAGGCAAACAGCAAGAGAGTGTGTAGGAAATACAGCAAGGTACCTTTGATGTAGAGAAGGATTGAACGCTGAAGGACTTCAGAGGCGGGAGTGTTGGTAAGGCAGCTCAGAGATCGGCCTGCTTTAGAGGATGACCAGCTGTTAAACTCATGGATGACATTAAGCTACCAGGGAACTATGCACACATCAAGTTCCAAAGCCTTGTGATATGAAAAGCTAAAGTTTTGCTATATGAAAGACAATGATCAATATTAAAGGAGAATGTGGAAGCCTCAAGATTGGCTTATCAATGTGTTGACTGTAGGAGTGAGGAAAGAGAGCACATAGAGCTCTCCATCATAATCCTCTAAATATTACTTATTCACTAGGCTCACAGTTAAAAGAGCCTGTATGTTTCAGGCACTTTTGGGGGGTTATGAAAGAATGATGGGTGTCAAGAAGTTTCCTATCCAAAAGAAGCTCAAAGTTTTGTCGACTTAAAAAATAAACAACCAGAGCAAATGTTCATAGCACTGACTGCTGGATGTTGCACGTATACACTAAGCAAAAAGCACAGAGCAAGCGCAGGGCAGGGAACATCCCACACCTTGCAGGAAAGGTGAGTTGGCATCTCAAGCAGGAGAGACTGGACATGATCCTCACAAGATGAGTTTTCCAAGCAGAGAAGAAATATGAAGATTTTCTACAATGAATAAACAGCATAGACAAAGTATAAAAAGTGAGAGGATGGGACCTTCTGGGAACAGTGATGGGTCTGGGATGAAAGCCTCTTGGGAGCATCATGAGTAGACCTGAGCCAGACAGTAGTGGACTTGTGGAGTCAGGCTGTGCAAGGCTTTGTAGGTCTTGCTAAAGGAATTTGAATTTCATGCTGCAGAGAGTAGGGAAGGGAGGGGTCACAAGAAAAGATGTGTTCTTAGCACAGGTGACAATGGATTGTAAAAGAAAAAGATAAGGAAGAAAAGTTGAGAGTCTTTCATTGTACTGGTTGAGAAATGATAAACACTTTGACGAGGGCATTTTCAGGGAGTAGAGATGACAGGATAACAAGTCCTTGAGGGCTTGAATGAGAAGTCTCCATATTGACGGTAAAGAAGAAAGAATAGCAAGGATGGATTTGGTTTCTATCTAGAGATGATACTGCACTGTGAAGAGGCTGAGGAAGAATAAATAATGGGTTTTATTGAGAGATGTTATAGCTCCTGATACACCTGGGGAATTCTGATAATTTAAGAAGTCAAAAAAGATCCAGACCAGCTCAGTGGTGATGTCACCTGCCTCACAAGCTTAAGTTCCCAAATTCAATTCCCGGTACAAAAACAAATAAACAAATATGGGCTCAATGACTTGTGGGTGTTATTTAAAAGTCATAAGAGTGAATGAAATGACCAAGGCATTGTGTATGAGACCAAGATAAACAGAAAAGGTCCAAGGAGAGAGTCCTAGGGAACAATGACATGCTCTTCAGAAGGAGCAGAGGCAGCAACACCATCCACAAAACAGCAAAGAAATTGGAGGAAAACTAAGAGAGTCATATTTTGGTGGAAACATTGTGTAGAAAATTGTATCAGGTACAATTATGTTATCCAAACATGGGCATATCTAATGTGTGACTCCACAGACTCGTAATCAGATATCCCTGCTCTCCTTGTGAAAATGAAAATTGTAAGCACAATAACTATAAGAATATAGAAGTGGTTTTAGGGCTAGGTAATGCAAAATCAGTAAGAGGAGAGTAATGATTAGCATATATTAAATCTTGACTAAACCCAGATTGATAAAAATGCACAGAGAAAAAATTATAGAAAAATGCTAAACTTAATTGAAGTTATAAGTGCTTTGTCTAAACAAAAAATGGTAATAAACTTGAAACAGGGTCCAAATTTGCAATATACTACTTGTTTTTCTTTGTTTGCAATTTTATTTCTGTTTGGGTAGATGTTATCTTATCTTTTCCATATTTTACAACATATGTGAAATATGTGTATATGAATGCATACATAGGTTTTCAAGGGATAATGTCTTAGAATGTACTACTCTGGGCACAAATACAAATATCAACATAACTATATAGCTAGTAAAAGTTGAATGAATTCCCTCTTGTTTCTCTTTCCAGAGGGAAAATACTGCACTACACTTTCACAAACTCATATGTTTTTCTCATGAATAAAATACATGTCTTAGGTCAAAATTAACTGACCGAAAAGTGCAAATAATTGATTAAAGCACAGCATATTACAAACACTAGAAAAAACTCAGAGCATAAAAGTCAAGGGTGTAACTCCTACAAAGTGTGATTTAAGAATGCCAGGTTTTCATATGATGGTCCAGGCATGGTATATGAGAAATGAACAGATTCCAGAGCCTGCTTTGAATCTAGGCCCACCATTACACATCATGCCTTGCTATGGAGTCTGTCTAAAAGTATAAGTTCCTCAAGGACAAAACATTATATTCACCTTTCAAACTCAACACCCACCACAGTGAAAATATAAAGAAAGGCACTAAAGCAATTTACAGAACAAATGGAAGATGTCAAATACCATTATAAGGAAGGTAAGAAAAGGATGGTGTACCTATGAGATAGTCAAACCAATCCAGACAAGTGAGGCACTGCGGTTGTCCACAGAAAGCATGGGGAAGAAATAAGAGAAACAGTACACAGAATACAATCTCCTCCAGCAGAGAAGAGAAAGAAGAATAAATGCTGCCAGTTAAAAGGGTAGGAGCTCAGTTAAGAAGGGAGACTCAAGCTTCACCAATGGTAGTCAAAGCAAGGCCATTTACCTCACAGACCAAGGACACAATTGTAGGGATGATGTAAATGAAATTGGATTGGTCTCTGCAACACTTCCAGTTATTTTTTGAGTATAGTCGTTCTGACTTTGTTAGATTATGGGGAGTTATATGCATACGAGTGTGCCTGACACATAGCAGACACCAGAAAGTAAACATGAATTTTAACTCTCAAACAGAATATCATAAATTATAGGCTGCCATTAACTGTGATTGAGAATTGGTCATGTGCCCTTCTTGGAAGGCTTCAGTTCAAGCTTGGGCAGTAAAAGTTCTACTAGCACTGCTAATAACAACCATTACCAACATTTACATAGCACTATATAGTAGTTTAGAGTCTTCACATGTATTAGATAATTGATCTCCACTAAAAATCCTACGAGGAATTATTATCCTAATTGTAAAGATGGCCAATGGAGGCATAGAGAGACACATAAGAATAAAACATGAAGACAAAGGTAATAATCACTGTCCTAAATCCCAGCCACAGCCTCATACACTCACAGGGCAGAACTTTTGGAGAGGATTGGATTATGGGGGCATTGTAGCTGATTTACTATTAGAAGATGGGTTCTTGTCAGAAGAATCGGGGCACAGGAGGGGGCCATCTGGTGAGATGTATCTGTCCTTTCTTCGCTTTCCGTCTCCTGGCTGCCATGCCATGAACAGCTTTTTCTTCACCATGCCACTCGGCCATGCCATCCTGTCTTGGGACCAACAGACTTTGGACTGAAAATAGAAACCAAAACAAATCTCCTCTCCTTCAATTTGCTGCTGTAGGGTATTGTGTTCTAGTGATGAGAAGTTCACTAAGATGCCAAGTCACAGGGCAAATGAACTTATTAACCCTTAAAGGTTATCCAAATACAAAGAATTAAGAGTAAAAGGTATGGAATAAAGAAAGTTAGCATTTGCGGGAGATGGCAATATTGATTGTGCCCAAAGCAAGCTATAAGCAGCACAGGCTGTGAAGAGTTAACCCCACGTTTGGCTTGTTTATAGAAGTGACTCCGGCTGAAGTCTACATGCTCAGGTCCTGTAACTCACATCCAAATTCCAGTCCCACAACTAAAACCTACTTACTAGAAGGATAATGTTCTCAATACAACCACAGATTTTGTCTATTCTGTTGATAATTCAAAATGGCTTTACCTTGTCCTTCGCAAGCCTTACTTACATTAATTTCCATAAGAACCATGATTGTACATCCTCACATGTACTATTGCCCTTACACATAAATTGCTTTACCCCAATTAATTACAGTGGCTTAGACTGGCCAGCACCTTTGTTGGTTGCAGTGGCATTGGTCATCGTGGCTCCCCACTTTCTGTCTTTTTTAGTTCTGTCTTTTAGGTTTCTGGGTTTTTTTGCCCCCTCAGGCCTGCATCATATACTGGGCAGGAGATGGTCCTACTACAGAGGATTCCAGTAACATTTAAGAGTTCCCCATAAGCATTCTGGACACTAATTCAGGTAATCCTCTTGGGATACAGTGAGAAAAACAGGAACAAAGCTTGGTGCCTAAAATTTCAAACAGGAGTTATGGGGCCACCATGCTGGTAGGAATTTAGAAAAGTCATAGTCTATTTAAAGAAGCCCTGCCTAATAACTATGCTCCAAGTGCTATAACCTTTGGAAGCTAAACTCCATTTCAAGAGGGAAGAAAACCAATTATCTTGTCAAGTTAAGAACTCATCATTTCTCGGAGTTAGCGTCACAACCAAGGGAATCTGGATGGATCTGAAACTTTTGGAGGTAGAACGAGACTAAACCAGGACTAATTGACATGAAGCAGATTTAAACTTCTACAACTGTCTATTTAATCTTGTTTGGAGCCTGTTACTAAAGTTACTAGATGCAGATATTTATGTGGTATCACTCAAATTCAGGCAAACATTTCAGGTGGTATAGGAGACCAAGTTCAATGCAAACATCTTCCTGCCATCTACCATGAATACCAGATCAAGTCAATACGACCTCCTTATACATAGAAGAAAGCACTGTACTTTTACCTGTCTAATAAATAATACAACATCTAAAAAATGAAGTATGTGACATGGAAAAAGGGAAACCACAATTATGGCAATCAACAAAAATTTAATTTCCTTGAAGGTGATGCTACAGAAAGGGGAGGATAAATTGAATGAAACTTGTGAATCTCTTGAAACACTAAGCTATGATTTAATGCATATGTGCTCTTTGAATGGAAGCAATGTTTAATTTTTGTTTGTCAAAGCAGCCCAGGACACAGAAAAAAACTACGAATCATAGGTGTCCTGATAATAAATTAGAATTAAGGAAATTTTGATAAATTTCTTTCTACTAAACATTCCACACGGAATTGGAGAAACACCAAAAAGTCTTCACCAGGGAGAGGTTAAACTGATCATTATGATTCATAGTTTACCTTAGAAAGTAAATATTTGTATTTTAGAGAGAATACATCATAATAACTGGACAAGAGCCCAGTTCTGATATGAGATCCTCAAGTTCAAATCCCTGACCCACCCCCTTTTAGTTGCATAAACTCAGAGCAGTTACCTTAAAAGTCTTAGATGTCTATAAATAGCATCTACCTCTATTCCTATTGAGAAGATTAAGTTACATTCAGTTGACACAGCTCTTATCAAACTACCTGAAATTCTGCGAGCACTTCTGTAAGCTGTTGTGGTTATTATCACATAATTGTGAAGCAATGTTACATTTAAAAAATAACTTTTCTCATTTTGCTAGTCTTTTCCCAGAAATTCATGATTCTCAGTTGTCAGTCATGAAGAAGAACAGTCCCTGTCTGCATTTACTCAATAGTGTTTTTGATTATTTTGTTAGGTACCAAGAAATTCAACTGTCATAATTTGCTTTTTTCCCCCCAGTTATGGTATGTTGCCAAGTTTTTGCCATGTTTCCTCAAATATGAGTTGTAATTTAATTTTAAGTGAAACTTGAAACTTGGCACCTACACTCCATTATACTTGGCAAAATAGAACTTCCTATTCTTAAGATTCAAAGAGTTCCTTTGAGTTTTTACAAAACAACATGTGTGTGAATAAGGAATTAGGTAATCCAAAAATATGTAATTAAATTTCCCTGAAAATAAGCATTCTTTCAACTCCTTTGTGTTTGCTTAGAAGAGAAACATTTCCTAAACACTGAGTCAGTACACTGAATTTTTAAGGGTGGGGTTCTTCATAGACAAAATAAAATATTTACCCCAAATTGGTTCATTTTAAAAATGATTTGTGGTTTCTTTTAAGAAGTCACCTACAGATGAAGACTGCATACAGTTTGCTCATTTCCTTGAGAGTGAAGAAATAGCTCTACTTGAAATTCTCATCGAGACCTAGAGACACAGAGAAGGGAAAGTGAAGATGGAGCAGGACAGCTGGGGCATGGTTCAGTTATAGAACACTAAGGAGGCACTAAGGAGGTCCTAAGTTCAAGTACCACACACACACATACACACATCACAAAACTCACACCCCTTTTATCTTGAATCATATTTCTAAAACAGGCTGAAGACATGTATAGCAGAAAGCACAATTAGTGGAGCACTGAAGTCTCTTTATTTTTCTTCGATCCAACGATACCAAGTTCAAAAATGCATTTGTCTTGTTAAAGAAGCATACTAAACTGAGAGGACCACAAGGTTTCAAAAACCCAACTTTAACTCCCCTCTGCATATATAAAACACCTCTAACTTTTAATCATCTATACCTACAATATTCTAGATTGCCTCCAAATAAACTTCATAGATCCACTGGACTAAAGGGGTTCATTGTCTACAAACTTTAGTCCATCTTTTTGTTCTTAGGTGAAAATATTTTCTTAGGCACTCAATTATAAGTGTTCTCCTACAAGTATAATTTTTAGAGTCATTTAATTATGCATTCTAGGAAGTAAAATACCCTCAGGTACATAATATTCCTTTTTATCTTGCAACTTGTAAAATATGTTAATAATTTATTCAGCTCCCTTAAAAATCTTTAAGTCAATAACTTTATTATTTTTCTAAGACTTCCAATGCAAATGCTGCCAGACGTAAGTGCTCTATCAGTATGAAAATACTGTTTTCTAGTCATGGTAGTTAACAGTCTCATCAGTCCATTTCTCAGTAGTGACTTGTTGCTGTAGTTACACAAACAGACAATAAATTCTCATTTTTAAGTACTAATACTGTCAACCTCTTTGTGGTCCATGTTAGGTGTAATTTGTACTAGCACTTACTCAATCCTTACTATATATAAGGCACCCTGATTTCTTCTCTCACACAATTCTTTTAAACTGTCTTGAATATGACTTATTTACCTACTAAAACAATTTGCTACAACTTAGTGAATGACATATAAAAATACAACAAAGGAAAGTACAAGCATATGTGGCAATTTACAAGAGGCTAAATACAGATCAAACTCAGTACATATCAAGTTGAATATATTCTCATCTCCAAAAACATAGTTTTCACAAGGGTGTATAAAATTGGTTATGGAATCATGATTTTCACTAAGACTCCACCATCAAATTGAATACCAAGTGCTACTGAGTCTACAATAGGTAGATCTAGAACACAAACATTTCACCAACTTTATTCTCATTATCATAATCCAAGCCTTTATTTTCCTCACTTGCCTTTATTACTGCAATCACTTTGTACTTCCTTTTCCGCTATTGACCGGTAACCCATGATGTGACATTTTTCAGTTGTTCTAACAACCTTATATCTCAGACTATTGTTTAATGGACAGCAGCAGGCTTATGAGGCAATCTTGCCTCACACCTGGGTAAACACTCCACTTTGGAGTTTCCTTTAGTATTTTGGGCCAAATATCCCGATCATACAATGTGAATGAGAAACACTTTTCTCTTATGAATTGTGCTCTCTCCTATCCCCTGTATCCTGACCTAAGTTTTAACTGTATGTTTGTGTTTCGCAACTACAAGCATCCGTCTTATGCAACCTAAATTCAAGCTGCAATGAAGACATTTTGAAGCTCAGCTAGATGCCACGTAGTCCTGAAGGCATCCCTCATTCTACCAGCGATGTATAAGTAACCTGCTTTACCATCATAGTTTCTTTAACTTTCTTTTGTGGCACTCTAATTTCATTCTAAATTCTACAATAATATTCATGTATGTGTACAACTTTCCTTCTAAACTTTGAGCTCCTTGGCCAACAAATATTTGTTGAATAAATGAGTGCTTGGATGGATGAACAGTTTCAGCAAAGGATGCTCTGAGACTTTTGTTTTCACCCAGATGTTTGGCATCACAGAGACACTTTTTAAAAAAAATAATTGGTAGTGAAAATGTTTTCTCTTAATGTCCATTCACATTATTGTAAACCAGTCACATAAGCACAATGTTCTTACTACATTTTGTGTTTCCTCCACTTCGCAGCCAAACACCTGCAGTTAACCAACCACACATACCAAAGTATTTTTAACATGACTAACATGGATTTGGAGAGTTGAAAACTTCTGAACATCCAGCTGAATAGCAAACTAAATGTCAATGTTTTCACAGACACTTTTTTTTTAAATAACATGGGAAATCCTGAGATCTCTGCTTTCTCATCGACTGAAGCACTGACCTGAGTAAACTGCCCTGCCTCTCCCACTGGATAAACAACACGATGTCTGTACAGTGGGTAAACTGAAAGGTTCTGAGAGTTCTAGAACTTTTTCTTTTCAAATGCTGTACATTATGGGTTTTGATCTATTACTGTGCCAGACAACTAGGCTGAAAGAAAATGCAAGTGATTCTTAGCTGTAGTGGCTCTGACTTATCCTCCCTCCATTTCAATGGATTTCAAGTAAACAATACTCCTGAAATTCCTTTTCCCTGTAGGGCAGCAGTAATTCAAGCTACACCACTATTTATCACTTCTCAACTGGCCCAATAAGTCCCCAAACTTAGGTCGAATGATTGTGTGCTCAATGCATCAAATGTATTTCCTCCAAAACTGTATACTTTAAACATTCTAGGATGGTTTCTGTACAACCGATTAATACAAGGTCATTTTTTCTCCTATAATTAGCTCTTAAAAATTTTAAAGGTAATGAGATTATTAATAGCTGTAAAGTACAAGGAGAAACATAATTAGTTTTGATTGGGAAAAATTACACGTGTTTCCTCACTAAGGGATATTTGAAATCATTTTCAATATGGTTTTTAAGAGTTTTGCACACCACCATAATCAATATTAAAATCTAATTTCAAAAGTACTGAATGCTTTGTACATAATGTCCTACTAAATCTTGAACAGCGACATATGGTTTATTTTTTCTCAGAGAGTAGCTGCATTACTTTAGGAATTTGTTCAAAAATAATCATTGTGTGTTTTTAACATGTTTCATTATTCTCCCTTTATTGGGCTGCTGTTCAAATAAAATGGTAGATGCACTAGTTAAAAACAATATACAAGCTCTAGGTACCATTTGCTTCACTTGTTTCTAACAACAAAACGTAAGGTTGTTGTCTATATGGTATGCCTTGAATGAGTCCAGAAATCTTTCATCCCCAATCTATGGTCTACCAGTCTAATACAAGATCCAAAACTCCTACTGTTTTTATTATTTCCCTAGGGCTTGTTATTTTTATTACAGTATGAGTTTGAAAAACTTGGGCAAAAGGGACAAACACCAAAAAAATAGAATTAATTTACCGGTAATTTTCAAGCCACTTGAATGAAAGGTGTTCTCTCAATTTCCATTCATAGTAACTGAATTGAACTTACTGTTATCCTCTGTTTCTGTTTTTTTTAAAATATAAAACATGAGTTCTGCTTTTGTTTACTTTTTGATATTGAGTTGCAGGGAAAAGATCTTCACACGGTATAGAAAAGGGAAGTGGGTTATATGAACCCATCTTAAAAAAATAATCAAGGCTATTCTACCCAGAAATCTCTTGAACTTCTCCCTGGGATCCCACAAAGCACAGTGCAAGTGATGTTTTCTAGGGCCTTGGCTGTCTTCAGGTACTTTTGATTGTCATTAATTAAAGCATTGTGGTGCTCCAGGCTGAAAATAGCCAAGCACATGAAAGCCACCATCCCTTAAAATCTGGGTGAAAATAAAGTAAGTCATGTTGTTGAAATTCAGATTTACAATATTTAATTCAATGTATATCTATAAAAAGCACAAGCTCAAGACACTTGAATATAGCCTCAAGGAGTTCCACAGCTCATGATAAAGTAGAGTTTCAGAGAAATCTAGATATGTCATTTAGTTTTTCTCTGAAGAGGGAAAGAGCTAGAAAATGGATTTTTGGTTATGCTTAATTTTGGATTTGAGATATCAGAGCAGGATTTTCTTAGGCTTGAAACAGAGAAAATTAAAAAAATCTTACGTTATCAGGAGTGTTAATTTAAGACTTTAACATATTCATAATGAGTTACTATTACTATTTATCACTACTTTCGCTTTCTAATTAACAATTATCACCACCATTTGTTTCTACCTGTGGGAATGTAAGAGCTCAGGGAACAAACATGTACTGGACAGTTAATCCACACCAGTCATTACGTTAGAGAATAAATATTTTGCTTAGCACAGTGCTAAGATTGACCATGGTATTCCAAAATGTTGGTAGGAAAATGAGGACATGTTTAATATCCATTAGCTTTTCTATGAAATAACTTGAAACAAATGCCCATAATTTTAAGAGTATCCACCTTGACACTCAAAGGCAAATGCTAATAAATTCTGTATTATCAGCTGCTTAGGTTCCACTTTCTGACTTCCCTTATTAGGAAGGGTGAAGCCATCTTGGAGCACGAAGCAAAGGGAGAAAGTGATGTCTGCATTGGGGTCTATTTTCACTTAGCAAAACACCCTCCCATATTTTGAACTATGTTGGAAAATGTAATAAATGTTCTACAGTTAAAACAGTATCCACACACCACTGATAACCCCCACAGACTTTCTGGCACGGGCCAGTGAGGCTGTACTCACTGGGAACTGTGAGAAGATTGGAAACAACTGTGAAAGTTGCACAAGGATGCAAGGTCATAAAGTAAATGAACAGCAACATAGTTTTATATAAATGTGTATTTTGTTCACCATGAAATGTAAAAATTAATTTTGATTTAAAAGTTGCACTGAAGTATCATTTTAATTCCTGAGTTTTGAAGTGACTTCTGAAATTTTGCTCAGAAGAAAATGATGATACACAGTTCCAAATCAGCCCTGTCCTTTATTATCGTTTCTAGGTAGATATCAACTTTAAAGTTTCTTTCTCATCCAGCTGGTTCATTCAGCTAAGTTCTAAGACCCTTCTCAGAGAACAGTCAGGCATTAAAAAGTCAAATAACAGATATGAACAAAGTTTAAAAAGTAAACAAAGATGATGCAAAAAAAAATTCCGCAATGTACTAAATATATGGGAGTTTTAACTTAATTTTTTACTCTGACACTTAAAATTGTTTAATGTTATTTTAATAAAATTTTAAGAGATTGTTATTCAGTTGTGTTATAACTTTCATATTTTCAGAGAGAATTTTATAACAATTATTTTATTTAAAGCTCAGCTAAGGATATTAGATCTCTAGTACAGATTTAAAGGAATAAAAAAAAATGAGCATTAAAAATGAGAAAAATCTCTGAACTAACATAATGTATTTTAGTCAACTATGTGACCTGGATGAATTATGCAGAAAAATAGTGAAAGACTCCCTTTTAGTGACTTTCTCTTTTTTAAAGTCACTTCTCAGACTTTTGGCTAAGATCAAGTGTAGTATCTTTTTTAAAGTCCAGTGCTGGTTATATGTACATACTAGACTCAGTGAAAGACAGAAGAACAACTTTTGTTCAGTGCATTTGTTTTAAATCTGAGAGTGAAGGAGCTATTCATTATAAACCGACTGGTTGGTGAATTTCTGTAAGTCCTTTAAAGAGCAGAGCATAATTTGGGTTGCAAATTATATGGCCAGTATACATCTGCACATGGGTAAGTGAACTCAGATTTATATCATTCATTTCTTTCTTATAGCTGACAAAAAAGTCTTAGAATTATAATTTGGATTTGATTTGTTAGACACTAATAAAGGTTCTAAAGCTGCTTTTTATAATTAAAAAGTTCCATGACTGTCATTGAAGTCAACATGTTGCCCTCTCTTGAGTTTCTAAATTTTCTTTCTATCCCAAATACTGTTGCATTTATATACTATATCTTGCTTTTCTTTCCAAGTGGGGGCTGTTTCTGGGGATTGAACCCAGGGTCTTTGCACAGAAATATATTCTCAGATCATTTGTTTGTTTGTTTTAGCGTGAGACAACATCACAATAAAGTTGCCCAGGTGTGCTCAAACTTGGAGTATGCCACTCTCAGCCTCCAAGGGTGCTGGAGTTATAGGGAAGTGCTTTCACGCCCAACTCTTGCTATTCTTTTTTTTTTTTTTTTTTTT